>NW_020455547.1:754541-759072 GCF_003342845.1 Nothoprocta perdicaria
CGGCCGGTAACGGTCGGTAACGGTCGGTGGCGCGTGCAGTTACGGCCTGGGGAGAGGGGCAGGAGGCGCGTGCGGGAGCGGCCGGTAACGGTCGGCGGCACGGGCGGGAGCGGCCAGTAACGGTCGGTAACGGTCAGTGGCGCGTGCGGTTACGGCCTGGGGAAAGGGGCAGGAGGCGCGTGCGGGAGCGACCGGTAACGGTCGGCGGCACGGCCGGTAATGGCAGCGTGAGAGGGGCGGGAAGCACGTGCCGTAACGGCCGGTGAGGGGGTAACGGTCGCTCCCGCGGGTGCCTGGCAGCGGTGTCACAAGCCGTGGCGGCGGGGGCCGGGGGACGAGGTYTGAGCTCTGCGCTGGGCGCCGTGCCGCTCCCCTGTGGTGTCCCTCGGGAGGGGAAACGCTGACCTCGGCTGCTGGGTGTTGGGGGGAAAAACAACAACAACTAAAAAGAAAACCGCATAATTCTCTCCTGGAAACTTCAGAGGATGACAAAGTTCCAAAAATGCTCCGGAGGRTCCTCGTGCAGCTGTCGCTGAACAGCATGAAATGCGCCGGTATCTGCATCGGGCGCCCGGCCCTGCTCACCAGCGCGCTGGGAAGGCAAGAGGTGAGCGCCCCGCGCCGCGCTCTGAGCACTGCGCCTGCCAAACGGTTAATCGTTCCGCTTGTTTTCCATAACCGACCAAAGCGGAGCGCCCGTTTGCACATGCAGTGAGTGCCGTCTTCTCTCTTTTACACTGTAGTTACATGTTCCTTCTCAGAAAGCACTTGTGTGTTTTTTATGTACATACATGTGGTTAATGTATGCACAGGTGTATATTTAACTCGTGAAGAAGAATTAACTTTGCCTCTTATTCTTTATACCATAGTTTTGTCCGTTTTCCAAGTCAGAACAGTGTGTATTTTGTGTTTTCTGTAGCTTATATGTAAAATCTGTGTGGCAGATTTGTGTTTCCTATGCAAAACATAGAAACATTTTTGTTTTTAAAAGGTAACTTAGTGCACATCTTAAGAAGTGCATATCTCAGGGCTGCTTGTGTCTTATCTGCCCATGGAACCAGATTTTAGTTGTACACGTCTTTTCTCCCAGCCCATGGTTTTATTAAAAAAGCTTAACATTTTTTTTTTTTTATTTTTTTTTCTTTCCCTCTCATCTCTTGGAGGACTTAGAAAGCAGGAGAAAAAAACTCTCTCTCAAACCAATGACACTTTTCTTGATGCTCTTCCTAGGTCTGTACTGCTTGGCCCACAGCAGGCTTCCCGGGAGGGAAGGTTGGGCTCAGTGAAACCACGCAGAAGAACCTGAGGGTGAATCCTGGAGATGCAGTCACGGTGCAGCCTGTGACTGGGGCGGTCATCCAGGCTGAGGAGGTAGATGTGAAGCTGAGGTATGGCACTTGTTAAAACCAAATACTGATGGGGCATGGGAGCTGCACAGCAGGCTCTCACCTCTTAGAAGATGACATTTTTCTCTCTCTTGTTTTGGAAACTCATATGCACAAAGCCACATGTGCATGGATGTTTACAGGGTAAAATTTAATAACTGGTGGATAAATGCTGCCAAAAGAAGTGCTTCTCCTTTCTTCCCTGTGTAGTGTAACCCTTCTCCCTATTACTGCTCCATTTTTGTGCCAGACTGGTCCATCTCTCCGAGCCTGGCAGCAAATTAAACAAAATGAAGATAATTTCATGCAACTTGAGCAAGCTGATTAGGTAGCCGTGATTGCCATGGCTAGCTCGAGAGAGGTGCAGAAGGGAAGAAAACCAAGTAGAGCCTCCTCTGTGGGCAGCAGCATGTTGCTCGAGTGACTCAGCTTTAAAAAGTCTCAGCTAGTGCTGTGTTGGAGGATGGGATGCTACCGAATCCATTAGTCCTAAGAGGTTTGTTATTTTATGTGAAATGAACAAATAGTAACCCTGGCCCAGTCCTCCTGAAGTCGAGGTCAGGCTGCCTATCTGGTTGAGGCCAGAGTGTTCAAGTGCATGATGAAGGCAGATTTTCTACCTCTGAKTTGCTCATGAAGTTGATGTCAGGTTAGAAAGGCCCAGAAGGACCTTGTATTGTCATGCCTTGTCTTGCCTGTGTTGCTGCTAACAGTTTGCAGCACAATTCCTAACAACATATAAAAAGCTCTTGTGGGGAAAAAATCCTTTTGCAGTTGATAGAATTACTGGTTGTCAGGATGAGGAGAATATAGGACTATCGGTCATTTCTTCCCAAGACTTCAGTTTTGTATTTGTGTGCTTTCATGCTTTGCTTTTATTTGGTGGACTTTTTTAAGATTGGAAATCCTCTCAGGTTCCCTCTCTCTCTCTCTCTCTCTCTCTCTCTGTCTCTCTCTCTCTCTCTCTCACACACACACACACGCACACACACACAGAGAAAAAAAAAAGGAGCAGAAGATACAAATTGAAACTGCCTTGAAATTACAAAGGTGTTAAAATTAGCAGTATATTCATCTGGTAAATTTTTCTTTTGACCATTTTTGTAACAGGCCACTGAGTCAGAATTTGGTTCAGTAGGGAATCTGGTTATAGTTAATTCTTAAAGTTATTTTATAGTTATTTTGAAAGAGCCCAAAATACTAATTTCTGTAAGTCTTCCTCTGCCCTGCTCAATCCCAGTTTCTGAGTGGGACCTTGTTTTGGGAGATGCTGTTTTGCTACAGAKTGACTCTTGGAAATGCTGGTGAGGTGACCTTGATTTGTCAATGCTATAACCAATCTGGTGTTAATTATAGCTCTTCTAGTTAATGTGGCTGTATATTCTATACTGATTCCCTCTAGTCAACTTGTGTTCCCCTTCATACCTGTGTTCTCACCAGAAAATGAAAATAATGATGTAATTTCTGCTGTGCTTGACTTAAGCTGTAAGAAGTCTCATTATTATCACATGCTGCTTGCTTATAGAAGTAATTGAAAACACTAATTTCGTTAAAAGTAAAATCAAAATAATATACTGGTTAAATAACCATCTACTATGGTTATCATAGGTAAATATAGGTACTATAATTACTAACTCTAGGGAGCTGTTTGTGTGTATGAATTTTTATCATTTCTTTTTAGTGAAAATCAACTTCTCAACCTGCTCATCTAATTAAATACGAATTTACTTATCATGTGGCTCTGCTATTCTGAGACCTCTCCTCTAAACTAGAATAATATCCCTCTTTCCCTTGAATTGATTCCTTGATCAGTAAAATTGCTGAGAATTGGATCTTTATTTGTAGGTTTAGAGCACCCTCTGTTGAGTACAGTTTTATTTGCAGCTGCTGTGTCTGCTTCAAAAGCTTTTAGTGATAATGCTGTTTAGCTTTACATGCCCAAGTGCTTACAAAGCTGTGGGTGTTCATCTGCAGTATGGACACCTTTGTAGTGAAAACAACGGCTGTTGTGTTAGGATCATACAAATATTTTTAGGGGAATAAATATTGACAAACWAGAGAAGATTTATAATGTGTTTTAATAAAACTTGAAACTGAATAAAATTCGCAAAAGGTTTGAGTGGATAAATTATGTAAATCATGGAAAAATACCTTGAGCTCTTTGGGCACAGGCAAGTGACCGAATCACAAGTTTTATAAGCTGCAGGTGTCTGAGGAAAGGGGAGGTTAATGATAYCTATGCTCTTACTGGGTCTTAAATATGATATAAAATATATTAATATAGACATTGGTGAACAAAGTTCATGTAAGACATATTTTAGCTTCCATTTACTTTGGCCTCAGGGCAGATTTGTTCAGCTGTACATGTGGTCCCCTGCTAAACCCTGTGATGACACTGTGTGTTTGAGAAAGTGCCACTGGATACAGAAGTGACATAAAACTGATTTATTGAGTCACTTAAAGCTAAATTAAATAAAGGATTAGAAGATGCACAGGGAAAAGTTTTTACTGTGTTAATGCTGTACATTCAGTGCTTAAAGACATGCATGCTTTTGCAAAGTGCTCAAGATACCCGTCAAAGACTATTTATATTGCAATATTGTATTTGCAAAAGTAGAAGAGATCTTTCTTATGTGCATTTATTTCAATTCAGTAAATGTAGCAGTGGCCATTCCATCTGGTYAGCTGAAGGGATCACGTAATAAACATTATGTGTTTATAATCTTAAGACATGATAAATGTCAATAAGTGTATTGCTTGTTTTAGTATTTTTTATGAAAGATCAAAACAAAATTAAATATTCACACTTCTGTTGTTACCTATGAGACCAGTATCATCAGCATTAAAATAAAAGGATCCAGAGATTGTGATGTGATAAATCCCCTTTCTTTCTTTGTGAAGTTAAATTATACAGTGTAAAATAGTTGTTGTTAAGTAATTACTAATCAGAAAAAAACCCAAATTTCTCCCTACCGCAGAGACAAGGATGCCTCTGTTAATGCTGAGGAAATGTCTGTCTGTCTACTGAGAAACCTAGGTATGAGTTTTGTTGCTTTTCTTTTAACTTTTCAAGTCCTTTTTTTTTTTTTTTTTTTTTTTTTGACGTCATAGGAGTTCAGGATTTGGATGAAGAAGTTTCCTTTTAC
>NW_020455548.1:0-17808 GCF_003342845.1 Nothoprocta perdicaria
GCCCGGCTCCCCGCACAGCCCCGCGGGCTCTGCGAGCCGAGCGGGACCCGCAGCAGGGCTTGGTGCGCGCGCTGGTGCCGCTCACCCGCTCCCAGCGCCACCAACACGACACATATGTTTATATATGTGTGTATATATACACACACACAGACACGTGCCTGCAGCGCGCAGTSCAGAGTAACCGGAACCCCTTCGGCTGAAGAAACCTTCCCAAAGCAGATGGTCAGAGGGAGTGTTAGGGAAGAGGACAGCCGAGCAGAGCCAACTCTTYCTGCTGCTCTACAGCTGCCTTTGTGCCTCTCCACCACGACCAGGGCACGTTGTTCCTGAGCGCCGCACGGCTGCCCAAGCAAGCTGCCCCCCAAGCCCCACTCTGTGGGGAGCCCTCGGCACAGAGCCAGCACAGCCAGCGCTGCCCCCAGGGTTATGGGCTGCCCATCAGGGTGACCCCATAAAACCTTCTTGGCTACAACSTGGCTACTGCCTGAACGTTTATAGGCTTGCCTTTGATAAATACCAGTGCAATGGACACTGCACTGTCCTTATTCCCAGGAAACAACCGTTTCCTTGGATTAGCCTTTCAAGTGTTGCATCTTTCTTAACTGGGTGCCCTCTTCTCATACCTACAAAAAGGCTAAGCAAAAACAACCAGTAAATTCAACTAAATCAACATTCATTAACCTGATCATATTTCCCTTCCCATCATTTCATTTCTAAATTCCAGATCATTTTATGCATCATACAACTTAGCACTGCATACCGAAAGATTACTTTGCTTTTGGACTAACCTATATCTGTCACTCCGTTATCTATTCTGGGTCACCATAAAAGTTGGCTTCCCCTTCCAAAAGATTAAACAACAGCACCATCACTTACTATTTTGGATTTCCACCTTTCTCACTCTTCCTTGACTCTTTCATATCAATGTATCCTAAACAAAACAGCTCAGCACAACTCTGCCAAGTCAAATGTAGCCAGAAATGTATGTTTCATAAATAAAGCTTTGAAGACATAATGATTTTTCAATGTTTTGTTTGGGAATTCCAATAGAAACAGACTATTTTCAAGGAAACAACTGTTTCCCAACAGTCTAGGAACCTCCAAAGAGTCTTTGCCACTTCAAGGGAACGTCAAGTGCAAAGTCTCCTAGGAGCGGGACAGCACAAAACTAAACCTAGATAAATTTGCAAAGTCCAATCCAAATCAAGGCCAAAAATAAATCAAGACCAGCACAAAGAGTAAAACCTGGGATTACAGGCTATCACCACAAAACCCATCACAGACATTACTYGCAGGGGTTGGGTACCATCCCTCCCTGCCAAGCAGAGGTGTCTTGGTGGCTACTGGAGCACTACAGCTGCCTGGGAAGCAGAAAACGCAGGATAAATTGTTCCGAGCGCCGTGGGACTTSAAGGGAAAAGCACCACCGAGTTGGCTGCTCCTTCTACGCTTTCCCCAGCCCAGCAACTGCTACCAGCTCAGGGGGACGAGGAGAGAGGGGAGACTCTGCACRGCGCAGCCCCAAATTCAAGGCCTCCTCTCAAGGGTAGGGAGGGGAACCCTAGCTCAAGTCCACCGATAGCAATACACCTTGTAAGATTAGAGTCCCTCCCACCAAACACCTTTAGATAAAGCCCTACCCCACCCAGGCCAGCCCCACACACATTGCTGCCCTTGCTCCCAAGYCAAAGGAGATCAGCATGCGAGTTGTGCACCGGCAACAGCAGCGAATTCCGGGGAACTGCRCCCAGGAGAAGCTGCCCGCAACACCTACCGCTGGAGCCACCTCCTTCCCGGCGCTCCAAGCGGTCCAAGGGCTGCGGTGGCAYCTTATCACGGAGCATCTCCCACCCAGGAATCTGCAAGAACTGCCCTACGTGAAGTYCAAGCGCGCCCAGGCAGGGTCTTCTGCCTTAGAAACCGATAAGCTTAAGGCTTCTCCTCAGCATTTATGCAGCAAGAGGAGAGCACTGTCCTGAGGTGACACTCGGTGAACGGGATGGGACCCGGCGCACAACGCAGTGTTGACGGACACAGGGGGACAGCCTGTTCTGGTGGAGCTTCTCAGCAAAACCCTGTCAAAGGGGAGGCTTGCCGTTTATCCTTACCCCTCACCTCAATAAAATATTGCCTTTGGAGGATCTCACACGTGGTTTTAGTAATACAAACACACAAGGATTCTCTCTCTCTCTCTCTCTCTCTGAGCCTTGAGCTTTCTGCCTGTATTTCCCGGCTCCACCACGGTCCCATCTTACACCTGGAGTCCGTCCTACCATAGCAAAGACATCTGCCAGGCACCTCAGCAACCCTCTGCTGAGGCAGGACACTCAGCCTGGCAACACCTGCAGCGGAGTCCTCCTCCTGGACATGCTTTGGCCTTCCCCATCTCAGCCCTGCCGCCATCTGAGGGACCAAAGAGGCCCCCAGAGCGGCCTGCAGACAGCCCCGTGAGGGCCAAACCCAGCTAAGAGACACCGAGTGCACAAGCACACGCAGAGCACAAGSCATCAGAAGATGGGGTGCTCATCCCTCTGAGCCAAGTCTTCTCACCTCCCTCCTCTGCTCTTCCTGAGGTTAAATTCCGACTTCCTCATCGCACGGAGCCTCCTTGCAGGGCTGCCGGGGAGATGCAAAGGAACATTAACCGTTGCTGGAAATCACTTCAAAGGATGGCTTTTAGCCTCTTACATTAACAGCCAGAAGGAGRAAACTTCTGGATTCGAACGTACATCTGCTCCCCCAATCTCTGCTCRTTTCAGAAGGCAGCCCTCCAGCCGAGCCTGCTGCTATTAAAAGGCTCCTATGCACCGCAGCCCTCACACCCATTCCTTTCCGCTTCCACACATATCGAGTGCCCCGCGTTCCAACTGGCAGCCGGAGCCACCAGAAATAGCCGCGAGGAAAGGCTGCCACGACGGCTCCAGCCAAGTTTCGGAAAGCCAGGCCCTTGACACGGGCACCTCTGCTTGGGCTACTGCAGCTGCAGTCCCCACAACTGAGAGCCTTACCAGGCTTCCGTATCGCAGATCCAGCAGCGACTACTTCAGTACTTCCATTTTTTTTCCTCATTAAAGCCACATAGTAACAGCTGTCCTACAAATCTGTTAGCACATACTTCCAGCGGCGCTCCGACATTCCCGCTCCACTGGCGCTGGCTGTTTTTCATTCTTAATTCTTCTCTTCCCACTCCCCCTCTTTTTTTTTTTTTTTTCCCAATGACTAAGGTACAGCCAATTTGGAAACTGGGTCAAAACACACTTACTACGTTCCCATGCTTTGGCGGTGGGAGGAGAAGAGAAGCAGGAAGGACGGGATGGGAGTTGGACGGGAGATGCAGCGCGGGCTGGAAGCCAGCGTCATCCTTCCCGYATTCCCACCTCCGCGCAGCTCCGGGCCCTCTCCCAACAGGTCCCTTCCAAGGGTGGCAGGGAGGAGGCAACTTGGCCTTAAGGCCATGTCCTTTGGCCAGCTCCAGCCCCTGCTGCCCTTGCATTCCCCCGAGGACAGGAACAGGCCTGAGGTGCACTTGGAAGGAGGAGGGCAAATGGGGGGCTCCTCCTCCCAAGGCACGAGCCCAAGATCCCAGCACGGAAAGGCTCAGCCAGCACAGAAAGGGTCGTCTCCAATAGACACCTACCCGCCGACCTCCCGACGCGCGAGCCCTGCTCTCACTGTCCTGCCCTCTGCACCTTCCTACACCAACGCGGGCCCTTCCTCGGCTAGCATATAAATACACCCACTCGCTGCGTTTTTCCTCCCAGCCCTAAGTTAGCACCAATCACCTATTTACTTACTTACCACCCGAGATCAACCTTACCAGAGGGCTCTACTCCAGGTGGCGTCGACTGTCTCTCTGGCTGACAAAAGCTAAATTCTGTCTTCACGTGTAAACATTTTCCACAGGGGGAGGAAAATATTTACTGTATGTTTAGACATGCCCTTTATTATTGTCACACTTAGCACAATCAATCACGCTTTATCACAGCACTCATCTTCAGCATGCAGATGTAGGGCGACGACACCTTTAGGAGGCCTTCAAATATGGAAAAACAGGAGACTCCAAGATATATTTATCCCGCATTTTTCTGCCTAGGTCTCTCTGACATCCCCCGGGCCTGTTCACAGGCTCTCCCTGCCCCTCACGCGCTCCTTGGGTAGCCAGTTATCCCAAGCGTGCCCCTTGCCGCTCCGCTCCCCAGCTTGGCTTTGCATACCACCCGGAATAGCAGTTCCAGCTCCWCAGTGTTTATTGGCCCTGCTCCCAATTAATAATTGCAGGTTACAATCATGTACTTATGGCTGCAGATTAAGGCCTAAAAAAAAAACTCTCACCAGTTTCTCAGCACTCCAGATAGATGTAACTCCCTTCTCCTAACTGGGCTGAGCACAGAGCTTATCTTGCTATCGCAGTGTTCCAGGGAGACGTTGTGCTGCTAATCTTAATGATTTTAACAGATCAACAAGCTGGCTCAGTCAGGCCATTTGCCACTGACAACAAACCACAACACTGATGTTATCCGAGGAGTAACTGTAATATGCCAGCACAGGCTAGACAGATCACACGCAGGATAAAAGGGAATTTTCATGAAATCACCCTGCAATCATCCGCACAGCAGCTCTTAGGCAAGCAGTAACACGGGACGAGATGGACAGGTTGCCCCTGGACGCCTGCACCCCCTCACACGTGTTGCAAAGCACAGGACGTCACAGCCACTTGCGAAGACCCAAGTCACGGGATTCGGAGGATTCTCCAGCTTCTGGGAYTGCCTAGAGACTCCTGTGCTGAACTAAGGAGTGATTCACTCCCACATCGGTCACATCCTCCATCAATGGGGAACACGCAGAGGGAAGCAGGAGCGCCGGCAGCTCTGACCCGAAGCCACCAGCCCCCTGCGTGGCCGCGCGGGACAGACCTACCTCCAGTCCCTGGAGAGCACCAGCTGCTCCATGTGCTTCTCGCAGCAGGAGGGGGACCAGCGGCTCGCCGCAGCTCACCGGCCACATCCGCGCAGCTCCGCGGGCCCGAGCCCAGCAAGCGCAGCCCTGGCTTGGAGGGAACACCGCCTCACTTCAGGCCTCTCATGACATTTATTCTGGCCCCCTTCTCCCCTCCCCTCGCCGCCCTCCCTGCCAGCGTGAGGGATCAAAATAGTCTCCCCTCGGTGACATTTTGCTCCATTTGACTGTCGATGGTGGCAGCGGCCCCTTGAAAGCTGCAGTGAAAGGCGCCGGGAGCAGCGTGGGCAGCGGGCGCCGGGGCGCGGGGCAGGTAGGGGCGAGGTGCTGGTGCCGGCGGGCGCGGGGCGCCGGCGAGGCGGGCGCGGGGTCGGTGGGCAGCGAGGAGCCGCGTGGCACTGCCGCGCTCCCCGCGCGCGTAAGGCGAGCCCCGCGCCCGCTCACACTGAAACTAATCCGCGGCGGCGAGCTGCGCGCGCTCCAGGCGTCCCGCCCRGCCTCCCGCCCGGGAACTCGGCCTCCGTGAGCCAGCCTCTCGGCCTCGCGCACCCCCTGCTCGGCGGGCGCTCCCCACAACACCTTCCCTCTGCAGCCCCGGGCAGGACGCTCGGGCGCAAGGAGGCCTCGCATCCCAGGGGCCCCCGAGAGCCTGGCCCCAGGCCCAGACCTAGGCAAGCGCTGAAGCTCCCTGCCCTCCTGGGTTCATCCATGACCCGGCACCACGTTCCTCCCTTCTTGGCCAAGACGACAACGTTGCTTTCCTTGCCCTTCACAAGGCTCCTGTTGGTATCCGGCAGGTGCCCCACCTGTTCTCAAAACCGAGGCTTAACTACTCGGCCAGAACATCCCCGGCAGGTGCCCCACACAAGCTGGGTGCTGCAGACACTGCCGTGGGGCTTTCCAAGGCACTGATTCCCCTTGGCATGTCTGACAGGATGAGGGTACTGCTGACTGCCACCTCCACCGGAGACCATCACCTGCTGCACTCGCCAGGRCTTCTCCAGGCACACAAATAACCAAGGCACAGAGGCTTCCCTGACACTGCAGGCCTAGGAGACACAAGACCAAGCTAGGAAAGCTCTTCCTGACACAGAAGATGTCTGCAAACTGCTCACCTGCGGCAAGAATCAACCCAACAACACTTCACTCCAGAACTCGCTTTAAAGCGGCCATAAACAACGAGAGCTGCGGGGAGAACTTGAGCATTTGGATACGACTGCACTCATAATACTTATGAGAAGTTCCACTTCTTGCAACTTTTTTCCCCTGAGAGTTTTAGGAAATAGGAAGAACAAGTTGTAAAATCCAAAAAGCTTTGACATAAAGAATGGTAAGAAGTCATAGAAACAACATTCACAGCAGCAGCAGCAGCAGCACATTAGCTGTGTAATGCAGAAAACATTTCCTGTTTTTTGACCCCTGAAGTTAACCAGTGCTTGTGAGTAGTTTCTACAGGAAGAGCAAAGTTTTACTGGTTCCAACATAGGGATACAAGAGCTTTCCTTTACAGAGCTGCACAACACACTGGTTCCCTCAGCAGCAGAAGCGGCACAAGGAGATGGCTTTTGTGTCTACCAGGCAGCAGCRGATGGGGAAAGCTCCTTCTCTCCGTCACAGGGCCCTCCGCTGTCCATCTCCCTCAGTTCATCTGGCACTTTTGGTGTCTCTCTCACGTATAGCTGACAGTCCCAATGCTCCCATTTCCGGGGTTTGTTACACCAGCTGCCATGCACATCTCCCGAGCCCTTCCAGCTCCCTTCGAGGCTCAAGGCAAAGGCTCCTAGCAGCCTTTCTCACRTCTCAAAGCCCAGTCACACCGTGCAGTTGAACAGGTACCTCACAGTTACCTCAAGCCCGAGGCAGCTCTTACCACACATGGCCTTCAACAAGGTTCTTCCCAGCCCCATCACTACAGACATAACTAGAACGAGCCAACTTGAAGCTCTCCAAGTAACCTGTCAAACTTACCAACATAGGAATAAGTGAGGAACACAGGTCCTGGTGCCAAAACCCAGCCGGGCTGGTGTTGAGGGAGAGCTCTAGCAAAACAAGAGCCCAATGGCCAAATGGGACCCAAGGCAGCCTCCACACCTCTCTCCACTGACGCACCATTTCCAGCGTTTCACAGATCCATGTTTATGGCTGGAGAGATACCATCTATCCACCCGCAGCCAGCTCCCTTGCCATGTGCTCCAGGATATTCTGCTCTCCCAAACACGTCTGTGTTTTCAGACTGCATCCAAATGAAGGTGGTACTGCCAAATGACCTGTTAACATGCAGATCTGACACACCTGAACGTGTAACCACAGCCTGATTCCGAGGCTGTCGGGTTATTCTTTTTTTTATTACAATTATTTGGAAGGCTGCAATGGCACCCTTAGGTTAACTTTTACTTAGGAAGCAAGCCAAGCAATGCTGTTACCCGTTCCAAGAACACCTAATAAAGAACTGCTCCACTGAAATGCAAAAGAAAAGAAACAGAGAGAGAAAAAGCATGTTAGAGGAATGCAGGTCAAAACTCAATTGTTATCTCTCCTTTAAGAGGGAACAGATTGGAATCATTTAGGTAGGTTTGGMAAAAAAATCAAAACTTACTTGTTGATATCATCAAAACTCTGCTTGGAAGTAGTAATATTCCCAATTCAGTCTGCAGCCGTCACAGAAGCCAAGAGAATTTGTAATGCTTGGACTCCATGGAAATTAATACCAGGTAGGGGAGGGTGCTTTAAAACAAAGCTATTTTTAACTTCCTATTAAACTGTACATTTCTGCCTGCTACTGCTGGAACAGAAACAAGTTACAGGGTATATTGGAGCATCCTATGGCAGACAAGACCAAGGATGGATCTTTAAAGATGTATCGCAAAGACATAAAGGCCAAGGCAAAGCCGATTCCTTCTCCTGCAAACCCGTTCTGTAGCACAGGACATGCAAAACCTGTCGCTGCTGCGGCTGGGAATCCACCAAGAGCCGGCAGGCAGGTGTGAGGCAGGAGGACACRCTGGAGGGAACAGTCCATCATGGTGTGTTTGAAAGTCAAAGCAGAGCTGCTTGCATAGCTCTTCTCCTGCCTCTAACATGCACTCTAGACRCTGTCACCAGCATCTCTGCTGTACCTGCAAGCACCAGGAATAGAGAAGAGGTCCCAGGCCCTCTTTTACCAACAAAGATCTCCCTTGCCCCACCAGAACTGCTGGAGACGGTAGTTGGTGGCTCTCTAGCCCTCTAGCCCTGTGCTGTGCCCTTCTCCAGGCTCCTGCCTCCCAGGCCTTCTGTGGGAAGTGTGCAGGGAGCTCTGTGCASAGCTCCTTCCTGCCAAACCTCTGGGCCCTACCAGGGCACGTCCGACCGTGCTCACGGAGCTGACAGGGCAGGGCTGGACCACTCTGCTCAAGGCTGTACGCTAAATCCCTGCCTACAACATGAGGAAACCTCACCTTCTCCTAGAGATACCCCTCTTCAGTCCCAAGTACTTCTCTTTTTCCAGGCATTTCCAAACAAGTTCTTCAACAAGATAGATACACCTCCCATCTTTCCCACTTGTTACAGTTGTTGAGGTAGCACTAACAATTGCTTTAGATTCAGCATTAAATACATAGGTTTTATAATCAGTAATTTCTATAGACTCTGTCTAGAATGACTATTTGTACCAGGCAGTTTCTGAAACTATTTTATCCCTCTACCTTTCCCTTTAAAGGAAGAGACTGTCAAGAGCTCTCATGAGGGCCCTGACTGGGTCAGAACCTGTTCAAAGGGCCTCAGGTGCAGAGTCAGGCCAAGGTTAACCACAAGGAGGGAGACAAAGCGGGGATGCAAACCCCTAGCACCTCCGCATTAACCCTGCTCAGCCAAGGAGGGGAAAGGGCTTTTCAAGGGGAGAGGAGCAGGGTGCAGGCCGCAGCCCCTCACAAACAGCCACCCCGTTGCCCCGAGGGGCTGCTCGGGCGTCCCCAGGCACCTGTGGCTCGTATTTATAGCTGGGGGCTGCGCTCAGCGCCCCGGCTCCGGTGTCACCCGCTGCCCCAGGGCCTCCCTCACCTCGGGTTACCGCCGGCAGCAACGCGGCGCACCGGCCAAGGCGACGCTCCCGGCCCCGCTCCGCTCCCTCGGACGCCTCCGTCTCCCCGTCTGTAGCACACGGATCTCGAGGCTCTCCGCTCTTTTGAGCACGTGCTTGGAGAAGCACAGGAGAAAGGAATGCATTTCTGGGGATTAGTGACAGAAGGGAAGTGCAGTCACTCGCCCCTCTTCCTCGCCTTACCCAAAGGACCAGGAATCCCCTCAGCGGTGCCTGACAAACCACTCACTTGCCCTAACTCCTGGTCCAGTCTAACTTTCCTAAGCCTCCAATTCCCCCTATAAGGTGCATGACAGAGTGCACTAAGATGAGCACCAACAGCAGAGATGCCCCTTCCAATTATGTACTTGCAGAATGATTGCTGTGGGCTTCCTCTCCGACGAGGAGTCCTGCCCATAGGAGATGCAGGGGACCTACAGCTAACCATATAGGATACATAGCACCCAAGGCCTGTATTTCACATGATAACACACCCAACATTGCTGTTGGATGCTACAGAAGACACCTAATGGCACACGACTTGAGCAAAAGATGTTGAGAGACCWTTTTATCTAACAGATTTCCAAGGCTTACTTGACACTCAGGAAACAAGAAGGCTGTTAGAGATGCTTCCTACTCCTCTGCAGTCAGAAATTTAGCTAGAAATTCCCGCTCTGTAAGCCACTTTGCCATATTCCCCCCAAAAGAGCAGAATACTTGCACGGTCATGTATTAAATAGTGCTATAAATAGCTCTGTAGTATTTCTTCTTATACTTGAGCCATCAACTGAAGATGCCAAAACTCCAAACATGGGGGAATTTATCTGTGACACAGAGCCGTAAAAAGGCTGTTTCTTTTCTGAGCTGATACCCAGTTGTCACATTTATTTGTGGAATTGTCATTAAAATGCTGTTATGTGCCACAAATACCGGTGGCTGAAATAGCCCGGATGCCAAAAATGGGTTTCATTTTTCTAAAGCCCAGAAACTTCACCAGTGCTACTTTCAGTCTGGCCAAGCATTGCTGAAATGTTACCAAAACCAGAAACTCCAAAATGGACTCTAGAGGTCTTTTTAACAGTGTCTTTCTCCTCCTTTCTTGCCTTGTAAAGCAATGAAATTTGACTAGGCTTAGTAACTATTGTAGTACTATCTTTGAGCTTGAGCTGGCACCCAGTGCAGAGGGGCAATTCACTGCTCCCGACATCACCTGAAATTCTCCTCGCTAATTTGGACAAGCATCGCTGCTGAAATTCCTGATGTAGCTCTTCTTTTAAAATAACCATCCAGAGAATTCCGATCATCCCCTCTTACTTGGGGTTGAATGGCAAGGCATTTTCAGTGGTGGCTAACTGGACTACTGGTCAACGCTCTAACTAGGACACCCATTCCTTCCTCTCCATGGAGCTTTAAGGCTCTGCCATCCTCTCCTTCACTCCATCTCCAGAGCTCTTGATCTGCCTCTGCTTTGCTCTCTGGCACATGGAGAGTCTTCTGAGACTGCTCTCCCAGCCAGGCATCCCCTTCCCAGATCCCTGCCATGCTTTAGCTATAGACATTTCTTCATCTCTCTAATGAGTTTCTCCGTGTTCATCCACCTTTCCATCTGCTTGGATGGTATCACAGSACCAGACAGCAGTTTACGGTGGATGTTGTGTGAACCCTCTCATCCAACACGCCTGGGTGTCCCGCTGGTTTCTCAGACACTGCTCTACCCTCCCACACAATAACCCAAGCCAACAAGCTAGCTTCATTTCATGCTCTAATTAGAGCAGCTGAACATTATTCCTTTAAGTTTACCAGTTATACTGAATACCAGCAAGCAAGAAGAAAGAATGAGAACCATTGCAGCATACAAACTTCTGCCTATGATCCTGACATCCTCCTGTTTGCAAGCCAGACCAGTGAGAACACAAACAACAAGACAATGACAGAAGTAAAACCTAAACATGCTTGTCACATTCCTATGTCTAAATCCATGTGCAATATGTTTGTAAATTCACTTTGTAACCAAAAGCTTTAGATTAGGATTCAGCAGAACTTGTGAGGACACAGAGACTTTAAGGAGAGGATGTTCAAACAGATTAACAACACAAACAAAACAATCCCTAACTCATCTGCCCTAGATAACTCCAGAGAAACCTGCATCACCACCACCTACACTCAGCCTTTGCACTGAGACTGGTAACTGCAGGCAAGTCACTAAGCTTCAGTGTCTCAGCATCGCTAACAAAAGTCAAGTCCTCTCATAATCTGCTACAGATTGTTATTAAGTACAACACAAATAACCCTAAATACTAGCAAAGCTTTATAGGCATGAAAAGTGGCAATTAAATAATCAGAAGGAAGTGTGCTGGAGCAGGACGGGATGATTCTTGCCTTTTTAAGAGAGCAACATCCCCCCCATCTCTCAGTCACACTGTGCAACTGCGCTGCGAGCCCTCAACAGCGATGCCACGTCGTGCGGAGGACACTTGTCATGAAGCCATCTGAAACTATTCAGAGATCTTCTAAAGAGGAAATTAAAACCTGGGTAGGTCTTTGCACGTGTCCTTTCTTTCCATCATCCCACTGAATATCTCTTGTATTGGCACTAAGTATCAGACAAACTTTACAAGACAAGTAGGTTTTAGCTAAAGCTGAGAGATAATCTCTYAAAATGCCCAGCAAAATTGGGAGATACAGTTTATGTTGGGGCAGCTCTTGCTCTTTAGAGTCAGTCTCATCATACCTATTGCCATCACCCAGTGTCACCAGCATGAACTAACTCAGTCTGCTCACACCACCAAGCAGCAGCCCTTCTCCAAAGGAAGCTTTGATCACCACTGAACCCGGCTCTATTAGGAGCTAGCAGTGAACCCAGCTCCCAAGGACTTCAGGATAAAAGGCTCCATAGTTCTTATCCCTAGTGTCAGGGCATAACCCTGGACTCGCTACAGATGACTGCATTGCAGCTATATAAATTCCTCCAGTTGAGTCCCAGGTGGCTGCAGCTTTCCTAGCTGCTGACACAGCCTTCRTGCATCTGCCCAAAATAGGCTACATCTGAACAGCAAGAAGAAACATCTGACTTCTCCAACCAAAGCAGGTATAACATTTAAGCAACAAAATTATTTGGGGACCAAGCATTCCAGGTAGCGTTAAAACTACTTCTCTTGGCTCTAACCCACCAACTTGCAGTGACAGGCAGCGTCTGATCATCTTTCGTCTTGCCAGGGAACTCTGTATGGCCCCCGCTTTCCATTCCTAATGCATCAACAGTGACTTAATGAAGGAGACAGGAAGACAAGGACAGCTTTCCAGCACTAACAGGCTGCAACTTCTCCTCTCTAACCTAACACTTAAAAGCTTCTGCTGTCATTCACACTTCTGCTTTGAGTGCTGTTCATAGAGTCAGAATCAGGTCAAAAACTCAACCTGAGATGTGAAAAAGCAAGCTTGGCTTTTTCTGCTGCGGCATCCTAGCAGAAACATAGATATATTTGGCAGTATAACATATGGCAGAAAAAAAAAATATATATATCTCCCYACTAGATTATTCGTTCCTGTAGTGGTTCTTTACAAGTCCATACAGCTTTTCTCTATGAACAGGCAAAATGCACACGAGATACTGCAAAAAAGATGCTATTTGCTCAAACCACAGCTGTGTTACCCACCTCTGTCAGCAGCCACAGGTGCATAAAGCTCCTGCTTCCAACCAGGTACAAATAACAGGCAAGATGACTATGTCCAATGCATCATCATAAWGTTTTATAACATGCAATTTCCTCCCCAAAGAGTATTCAAACACACCAATATTTACCATTTAATTCCTTATAAGTAGCCAAGCTGCTCTCTCAAAGAGTACATAAAAAAACTTGCCAGAGCTTTGACTTCATGCCCCTCTAAGAAAAATAACCCCTCTCAACTACTCTGGGGGCAGGAAGGGAAAGACACCTCACTCCTACRTAACATGGGCAGTCACGCTCAAGAGGTTCAGCCCCTTGACCCAAGCGCACCTGGAACCAACATCAGTTTTCTTCTCCATCGCACCCAGGTTCAAGCTAGCACRGAAACCCAATTCCATTGCCAAGGAACTGGCTGCACTGGCCTTCTTACCAACAGACTGACTCTAAAGCCCAAAGGCAACTATGARAGCAGGCACGTTTTCAAGCAAGCAACATCTGCTCATCTGTACCAAGGGCCTTTTGGATASCTGCTTTTCTGGTACTGTAAGGATGAAGAGCGACAATGTTCCAAACCTTCAGAAGGCTTAAAGTGAGGCCCTCCATGGACACACTGGTTCCGCCAAGCTCCGCTCCACAGGAATGCTCTGTGCAAGGAGTGGAGATGCTCCGGGCRGGAGGGAAGGGCCATCCCGGCACGGCCCTAGGACCAGGAACAAACAGCCAGAGGCCACCGTGACACCCCACATGCCCATGCGATGGCAGCTGTCCCTGGGGACAACTTGGGGCTGCCCTGGWGTCACCTCCACCCTTCAGCACCACGGCCAGCGCCTGGCAGGGCCCCAAGGGCAGAGCCAAGGCGGTGCTGGTGCCACGGGCCCTCCGTGCCAGGGGAATATCCATAAAACAAGATGGAAAGCGCTGTTCATTTGTGAACACTGCTGTTAACGTGGAAGCCAACAGCAGCATGGGGTCCCTCATCTCAACAGTTTCAAGTTAGAGTGCTTCCTGCACTTGCTGGCCATTTAGTCTAACTGTACGCAAGGCCAAGTGGCATTTAACAGGTCTATGACACTTACAGACCTTGGGATAAATTTATTGTTATTGCAGCTCGTAGGCCTTTCATATGTATGYGCCAAGAGCTCCATTTAACAACAAACACTACCAACATGGGAAGAATTATGACTATTTCAGTCAATAAATCAAAATTATCACATTAAGTTTCAGGCTTCTTTCAGTTTTAATGCTAGTTTAGATCCTTGTGCATGTTGCGCACTCTGGGAGTTTATTTACCTGAACCACAAAAGAGAAAGGAAAAAAAAACAGACTCACTAAGTATATTTTAGAAAGAGGGCATTCCTAAATGCATTTGGCTGCAAATCAACCAACACAAGTGCTGGGAAATTCTCCCCGTGCTACAGCTTTGGCAAGAAACCTGCACATGATGCCCACATTAAGAGAGTGAATCCTGTATTTATACACAAGTCCCCTCTTATTCTCAAAAAAAGAGCAGTAATCATGTCTTCATCACATATGTAAATTCAACCAATTCAACTCTGTAGTGAGTTAAAGGCAGACAGCAAGCCCAGCCATTAGCACTGAAAGTCACTTTGGCAGCTGTATCTTTATACCGTCCCCATGTTTCGTGCTGCACATCCACGTTAGAAGATGCTCATTTCTGAGAGGCAAAGCCATCTGCTGCACGGGCCTTGGCCTCCCCAGCCCCTGCTGCTGGTTCCCTGCTGAGCTTTGCAGCTCTTGCCCTGAGGCATTAGCTAGCRCTGCAGTGGAGCTCCGCGGGCAGGTTCCCGTGTGGAGCTCCCAGGCCGCGGCTCCGCGCTGAGACCCTCAGGGGTGCCCACCAGAACAGGCTTCCGAGCCGCTCCGGGGCTCTCCGCGCTTTGCTCATGAGCCGAGTGCTCTGGGAGAGCAAGTTGAGCCCTTGGAGAGGCACAGCAGAGCCGGTCCTGCGTGGGCACCAGGCACAGGGACCCCCCGGTTGGCATCACGTGCCAGCCCTTCCCAAGGCTTCCCGAGCCTCCTTGCCTGCCACGAGGCGGATGGCTCTGCCCAYGACACCACCAGCCCATGATGGGCACTCGTGCTTGGCAGGCTGCTGGAATCCCATTACAGGGCTAAAATAAGCACAGGGCATGACTAAACCTGAGGTGCTGTCTGTTTTGGCAGGGGTACTGCTCCGTAACCCATATGTGTTCAAGAATTTCCCTCCCCCTATGAGAGAAGTAAATAAATAGCGTGACCCACATCCCCTTTCAGCACATCTTCAACCATGCAGCTCTGCCGAGCCTGGCCTTGGGAAAGCCCAAGGAGGCTTTCCAAGTGGGAAGACGCCCACCCTGCCGGAGCAGGGAATCACAACAGGAAGCCCAATACCCACCGGCTGGGAAGGCAGAGGGGCAGGCAGAGCAGGGCACGTTCACCTCCTCCAAGTTGTCTTTCCGACACCGAGTCCAAACTTAGCTGAATGTGAGACTCCTCGAGGTTCTGGCACTGGAAGCTCCCATGAGCTCCTTGCCAAGGGCCGATCCCACCCTGGTGGGAAAGGGGCATTCCTGCTCCGCTGTGCACCATCGTTATCATCCCGTTGCCGCTCCGAGCACGCCATCCTTAAACCCTGTTCCCAAAGCCCTTTAAGGGCTCTCTCCCATAGCTTGATAGGCTGACTTCATCTGCAGAGTCACACAGGTATGGCAATAGGGACACGGGCAGCCGAGATGGCTCGTTGGAGAAGGGAATGCTCCAAAACAGTCACTACATAAGACAACAGCACTGCTCACATCCATAAACATGCCCTTTTTTAAGGGGTGTAATAAGCCACGTTTGCTCCCAAACAAAACCCAGCAGGCCAGGTTGCTGGCAGCACCCTCCAAAACGCTCTGACCAGCTAATCATTTAGTTTCAAGCAAACTATCAGCCCTCTGGCTGTCGTTAACACCTAAGAGCCTTCCTAAACTTGTACACAGAGAGGAACGAGGAAAGCTTCACGTAATCCGGGAGAGGAATTTTTCAAGAGGAATGCCAGAAGTGTGAGCTGAAAAGGCAGAGCTAGCGCAAACATCCTGGACAGCTTCGGCAGAGCAAACACAGCAGTGGAAGCAGGGCTGCTTCTGATGCTCTCTGCCCCCGGCAGTGAGCTCGTGCACGCGCTGAACACGCAGCTCTCCGTAATCTCAGGGTTCAAAAACACTGTCTGGATACCAGGTACGCCAAATAGGGGAGAAAAAGCTTTATGCTGGGCAAGTTGTACCCTTTGGCTTCATAAACCAGAGCTCTTGTTCGTATCCTAACAAAAAGTGCTGCTGAAACATGCACACACCTGTTCGTATGCATATATACAGACTTAGGCTTTTGTACAAGAACAACAAAATGGAAGAAGAAACTGTTCCTGCATGAAGCTGCGTGCAGTTTACTAAAACTGGGCTTGAAAGCAATCCCGTTCTAACCTCCTCCTCCAATGTCTCAAACTTATATATTAGGTCTCAAATATCAAGCAACTTTTGCTTTTAGGCTCCTAGTCAGGCAGACAAGCAGCCAAGGTCCCACTTTAACAGCCCGGATGAGGCAGACACACCGAGGTCCTGTGGCGTGCCTAAGCTCAACAAAGCCCACAGGTAAGGTCAAGTTGCACACTTTAGGAGTTGGCACTACTATTTTGTCCTTTCTTTTTTTTTTTTTTTTTTTTTTTGGAACATCAAAAATCAATAGGTTTGAAGACAGCACATCTTCATTTCTACTAATGAATAAATTAGACCGTTTAAAACCTCTCAGATTGCGTGTCTGATAGCACCAAGAGTCTTGATCGATATTTTGTCTCAGCGCTGGAACTAAGTGAATTTTGGAAACTTCTGACTCAAAAGCACTTTCCCCCAGGACAAAAGCTTCAGACCATGACCTACATGCAAATACCACCCCATCATCTTCCCACTTCGAGCCCTGACTCCTTGCAATCCCTAGGGCTAACAGTGCTGCCCTCAGCAGGGCTGAGACGCCAATTCCTGCAATCCTGCTCCTTCAGGGCAAGAGCACAAGGAAAGCCTGACCATGCAGGTCTTCACAAAGCCCAGCACCATGTTCCTCTGAAACGCTTCTGCCTTTGTACCTACATAAACCGTACGTGCAGGTAAGGCTTTTCTTTCCGATTTAATTGCTCCTTACCTCTGGAAAAGTGCGTTTGCAGACTCCCTCCCACAGGGCACACATACACATGCTCACCGTGTCTCTGTGACCAGCTGTCTTCTTTAAACAACTTCTCCCTTCTTCCTTTTTTAACTCATTCTTCTGTCTCCAGGTATGGACCTTTCCTGAAATAAAACCTACAGCTTAGGCAAAGGCGGCTGTTCAGACCAAGTCTTTACCTACTGCCTTTCTAATCTAGGCTGGCCATCCAGCCTAGTTGTATTCTTTCTTGTTGCCCACTCCTCCATGGCTTTTATTAATAAAACTGACAACCTGGCAATGGGACCAGCCCAGGCTACTCGGTCTTCACTTTCTTGTCCAGGTGATATATTTTAATGAAAAACTCATTATGTTATTAMATATCACCACTACACTTGTCAGTCTTGAATCACAGGTCTATTTTTCTTAGAAAAACATTATTCTTTTCTATTGCATTTCCTTAATATATTTCTCTAAAATAATAAAAGAAAATCTAAATCTTACACCCTCCTCAAATACTTGTGTCTCAAATACCAGTACTTAGAGGAAGGGCAACCACATGGCAACAGCTCCACCCAGTGGCCTCAGGAAATATTTTGAAGATCAGCTATGAAATCTGAGCATCTCAGCATTTACTGGGTAAGCACCTTGAGAGGTTTGGTTGGGAAGATTGTTCTCAGAAGCAATAAGGTGCTAAAACYGCTGCTCTTTCAGTGATGTGGGTTCATTCCCCTGAGACAAAAGGTTTGGGTAAGGATTAGCATATTTAAGTGAAATTGTGAGCTTGGTTAGACATTTACATCAGCAAGTCATGTGCTGTTGGACCTATCTCTTCTCATGTTGATTCCACATCTCAAAGATTTTCCACAGAATCCAGTACTCATGCATAAAGAGCGTAAGTCCAAACTACATTCATAGTAGAATGAGCTGCAGCTCCCAAACATTTTCATTTGT
>NW_020455548.1:18569-80676 GCF_003342845.1 Nothoprocta perdicaria
CTACGGAAAAGCTATTCAGAAAGCCAGCTGTAATTAAATGGTGACAGGCCTCCAGGCTAAAACCTCCCATAACAGTAGCACAAACAAGGTGTCCCACTGTTACCGCTGCATTTCACACTCCGCAGGGAACAGGTTTCCTCTTCTCCCGTGATGTYACTCCTGCAAGGCACAGCCCGGGAGCCTAATCCCTGCTTTTCTGGACGCTCAGTGGGCTGCACAGGTTCTTTCCCCAGCAGCCTAGGGCGTGCCCAGCCAAAAAGAACCGGAAAAAATATTCAAGTTAAGAGCAGAGCCAAAGCTCACGCTGGCTATAGATGACACACAAGCCAATGGCCATGGATTTGCGGCTTCACCTTTGTGGCATTCCGGCTCCCTCCTTGTACCTCTGCACTCAAGGCACCTTTCAYGTGCACAGCAGCACAGGTTGGAGGGGTGCAGGAGCCTCGGATACTGCCAGCCACGCCAGGAGCTGTGCAAGGGCTGAGGTCAAACGGAATGGATTATTTATCTTGAGCCCAGAGGTCCCCTGCAACGGCGTGGGGCCAAACTGCAGAGCAAGGACCATGAGCTGCCAGCTGAGGCGTCGGCAGCCTCTCCGAGCCAAACTTCAGGCTAGGCTGCTCCCATTCCGGTGCCCGCAGGCTCGGCTGGAGGTGGTTTCCTGGCAGGACACTAGTCCGGCTTATCAGGGAGCACAAGGCAGCTGCTCCTCTGTGTGGTCAAAGCAAGCAGCTGTGGGGACTGCTCTGTCCCGAGCAGCGGGCGCCTCCTCCTGCCCGTCCTCGCCCGGGCAGCAAACACCCCCTTTCTCCACCAGCAGCCAAGGGGCAATGGACTGTCAAGGGCACCAGTGCCATCCGAGGGGCCTGTGCCCCTCACCTTCAGGGAGAGCAAGATTATTTTGGCAGACACAGGCACTGGAGGAAGGGGGAAATAAAAATAAGCGGACAGGCTTTAATACGGCAGTAGCCAATCCCTCCTCCTATAAAAACCCCTACGCCTTGCAAACCTGTTSAGCCTGGACCCCTGTCTGGGAAACGCAGGAGCTGAGCACCAGGAGCAGCCTTCAGAAAGGCCACAGAGGCTCCAAGGGAGGCATGTGCAGCTACCCCGCTGCAGCTACCCCGCTGCTGCACACAAGGACACGCGCCGCTTCTCCGCAGCCCAGGATGGAGGCGTCTTGGATACGCTCAGGGATTCTGGGTGCACAAGGAAACCCARACCTCACGTACTGCGAGATTACAGGAGAGGCAGCCATGAGACGGCATAAACCGAAGCCATAATTAGCTGCCGTGATTACTGAGCACTCAGCTCTGCTGAGCGCGGTTACAGACCGGGAATTCACCCTTCAGGTCACTGATTGACTACAAACTGTCTGCCTGGAGGCCGCAAACGCATTTCCCCCTCCACCATACACAGTATTTCAGTACTTAGCAGCTTCCTTAGTAAGCCYCACATTTACAAGCGACCCAACGGGTGCTACTGAGCAGGGAGCATTTTGGAAAGCCCAGATGGGCTCGCACAGAAGCTGCRCTCCCTTGGACATCCAAGCGTCATCCCCAAAGCTGAGCCTGAGTCTGAGCAGAAAGGTATCAAGTCAATGAGGTGACATGCTCAGACCATGGGGTGACATAAAATTAAGACATCACACACTGCTTGAAAGGACTGAAAGAACTCTTCTAGTCTGTACTAGCTGAGCTGGAGCCAGAAACAAAATCGAAAAAGAAGCAACGTGTTGACACACACGGCATTTTTCTTCCACACCAGATAAGCAGAGGGCTCTCAACAGGCTCCTCATGTGGGGAGATCTTTGYCCATGTCAAACCAGCTGCTGCAGCGATGGGAAAGGCTGAACAATCGTTCCTGGATTGGGAGGACAAAATCATCAGCTTGCCCAAACCATTAAGGGCAAGAACAACAAGGCATATGAAATGAATGAGGTCTCCAACAAACTTCACAKGACAGGAAAAACTTGATGAGAGCCTAGTCTAAAAAGGAAACCACTTTCATTACCCATRGTAGACCCAAGTCATCTAGTAGAGCTGGTAGGGAATTATCTAGGTTACGATYCCATCATTTGTCTGTGGTGAGTAAAAGGATGAAAAACCTTGYGCTAGAAGGGGCTCAGCACAAGCTTCTGTTGGCAGAGACCCCACGTGAGACCATCAAGTGTTTAGATGTAACCACCTGAATTCCAAAAGAATCGAACATCAAACATACATCGAATAAGCGAAGCAAAGTCAGAGGAGCACTCCRTAATGCTGAAGGATTTAGGAGGAGCAGGAAGCTGCTGGACAAGATTACAAAGACTGCAAGCTGCCTTTGTATTGAAGGTGTAACAAGACAAGAAAAAATTGAGCTTCCTACCAGAAAAAATATWGTGCAAATAAATGGTGTTGCAAGTCTATGAGAAACTTGCTTGCCTAAGTCACTGTAGTCTATGATTAATGCAAAATATTGGACGCTGGAAGCAATCTTACAATCACCTAGCAGTGTTTCCTATACCTGGCATTCAGTTTAACACTTCATACCCACTTGGGCTCTCCATTTGGAACAAGAGAAGCTCCAGAAGGCAAYGCCGAAGTTTGCAGTGCTAAATCAGTTGCCCTCCGCAGTCCATACAAATAGTATATGCTCCATACACAGATGTTCCAGTCCAGTAGCACAAACTCTCCTTTCCTGTCTGGGATTATTTCCATGGAGGCCTTTAGAGGGCACAACACATTCCACTACCCAGCAAAGCTACTCCTCAACTTCTTAATGACTTCCTGCAACATTTAATGACTTCCTGCTGCCCCTAACTTGCTCTTTCAGCCACTTGAAAGACGTTGATCCAACTCGCACAGCACTTGCCTTGAAACAAACAGACAGACACTGATCAACAACTCAAGGATATTCTTGCTGCAAGTCCCTGGGGCTGTGCAGCCTCGTGCCAGGGGCTCTGAGCACGCTGCTGTGCTAAGCAGCTCCTAACAGCTGTTGGGACAAGAAGCAAGTGCCAAATGTGTGTGTGTTTGGGGGAAAGCCGGGGGAAACGATGCGTGTTTCCAAAGCAAAGGCAATTTCTCCCCATACCGTTTAATTTGCAGACTATTTTTCATCTAAGTATCTCTAAACACCGGTTTTGCATTCCTCAAATGAGACTGTCCAAACTGGGGAGAGGCAGCCCAACCCTGCCCCTGGTGACATCACTTCTGTCGGAGCAGGGTCAGATTACTCCTGTTTTGGAAAAATCAGCCCGCTGACAAAATGGAAGTTCAGGCAACCCCTTCAAAACACCGTGTTAAGCAGTTCACTCCTCCCCACCTGCAACCARTGATTAAATAAACCCCAAAACATTTGCTCTCAAACCCAGCATGACACGAACACCAGAGCAGGGGCAAGAGGAGAAGGAGGGAAGGCAACTCACGGCCAACGAACCATTTTAAGTACTTTACATTGAATGAGTGTCAGAAGACACCGCCACCGCGACCGCTTTGTTAAACATTCACAGAGCTGGTCTGCAGAGCCGAGTGGTAAGCAAACAAACCCAAGTTTGGAGGCCGATTTGTTTAGGTAGATTGGAGACGACTTTCCCCCTACACCAAAGAAAGGCAACCTAGAAGATGAGATGGACGCTCGAAGCCACTGTCAAGTTTGGGGCTGAAAGCTGCTGTTGCCCAAGTTCTTTCTGAGCATGTTCTCCTAAAGTGGCAAGTGCTATTAAAGCTTGATTAAAACCTTGCCGAGAAGACGACACAGGACAAGCTGGKGTGCCAGCCTCTATTCACCTTCTTGAGTTGGACCTGCACTTATTTGGCCAAGGGAAACGACCAGAGCCCTTGTCCAAMGCAGCTCTTACCCACCCCCTTCATCAGGGGTGTGAAGGCCCCAACCCTCCTCCCAGCCTCTTTAAAGCTGTGCTTATTCCCAACCCCTTTAGCCTGCCATGGCAATGCTTCCCTGTCCCGTCTGCTGTCACGGGAGCCCTGTACCAGGCGTCTGGCGTCCCAGCGAGCACCTTCCTCAGCAACTCGACCTTCTCCTATGTGCAGCATAACACAGCCACTGGCACAGGCTGAGGGAAGGAGGGCTTAAGGATGTTGAAATTCCTCTGGCACTTAGGCTCCCTTGGAACTACCCTCCTCTCACCGGTGCTGCCTCCGTTGGCTGGAGCCTGAAGGAGCCCAAGAGTTTTTGCTGCATCACRAGCAAGGCTGGGACTCGGTCACCACCACTACCGGCTCCACCTTAAACTGCAGTCTGTCCCTGTTGACTCCTAAAGAGRCACGGGACCTAAACCCCATACGTTGCCAAAGCTCTCAACAGCCAATGTATTTGTACGGKTGCTTTCTACACACCAGCGTTTCTGTCCTTCTCTGGGGCAATAACCCCAAACCGTCACGGTTGCCCCCTCTCCCCCCCTTGCTCCATCCCCTCACCAAGGGGAACACCATATTCCAGAGCAGTCGTCCACGTCAGGAGCGGATTTTGGTCTCCTCTGTCCATTGTGTGACGTTGGATGTCAATCCACGCCGTGCTCTCTGTCTCAATTCAGCTGTCTCTGAAAAGGGGAAGATTCCTCCTTTTCTGTCACGTATTTTCCCATGAGCAAATGGCAGTGTTACTCAACAGCTCTTTGACGTATGTTACAGAAAACACACACCTTGACCTAAGTTTCAGAGCATTTTTCAAGTTCAGCTTTGATCCTGCAATAAAACACCGAGCTCCAGCGACACCCCTTACAAACACGTGAACTCCTTCCAGACTAGGAAAACCAGAATACAAGATTCACTGGCAATTTATATAGGCAAAAGGTAGGGGCTGCACAAGACTTGCTCGGAGCAAACCTCCCAGTGCTACCCGCGAGCACACAGTGGACATCAAAACAGGACGTTCCTACGTTAGTTCCTTCCTTCAYTTCCAGTTAAAGGATCACATAATATCCAGAACACAGCGTATCCATTTCAAGTAATGTCCCCATGTCCTACAGAGCTTTTCCAAATGAATCAATAAACCAACATCCAGCACAGTCATTGGTAACTACAACAGTGTGTGGGTTGCAGGCCCTGGAGGCCCAAGGACTAACTCACTCTAAGCATAAGATCACCCGTGACTATGTTTTACATGATGTCACTGAATAGCTTAAAAACGGGTAGCCCACAAATCCCAACTGCAATAGCAGTCACAAACTTCTCAAAATCAATATGAACCTTCACTCTAGCCACTGAAGGACAAAATCAGATCTACCACAAAATCCTCACGTGAGCTTATTTAACTTGAACTTGAGCTAAGCAGACTGATTTGCTGATTTATCTGCATATTGTAGGGCTCAGAAGCTTGCAGAAATCCTATGAACTGTGACTTTCAAGGGCAGGCCCCTTATCCCATACCAGGCACCACCTCCCAAGGCACTATTTCCACCTTTTGTATTTCCCAGATATCTGTTTCATTGCAGGGTGCAGTGCTGCTTCTGGAGGCCCTGTCCTGGTTCCTGCAAGCATCCTATCTCAGCTGGCTAAGAAACTGCACTCTTCCCATTCCCTAACTCTTTATCTCTTATCATTTCAGGTCTATCTAAGCATTCATTTTATCAGGACACCTAAAATTTATTTCCCTCAGAAACCATCTCAAGTCCCTCTCCATTCTTGAGAGGCAGCTACTAACTGCTCTTTAGCTCTCTTCACCCTCCCTGGCCATTCATATTGCAATGGAAAGGTTAAAAGTAACAACAGATCTTGAGGAATTTGTTATTCTCTAAAGTCCTTTCATGTTATTCAGYGTATGATGTATGACATGAACTGGCACATCATCAAGTTAGTGGGATTTGCAGCAACCAACTTGGAAAACGATACCATAAAGGCAGGATGTTAGCAAACTCTGCTAGGAACATCGGGTTCCAAGTCTGGAATTTATATATTCAATTGACCACAGGGAATCAAATTCAAGAATTAAAGCTTTCTACCACAAATAAAAGGAGAAAAGAATTGAAAGGCAATACTTTTGTATGGAATAATGCTCAAAATACTCAGAAGATTTTCTTTTTCATTAAAATAGTGCTTGCTGAAAGAGAGAGCATAAAGATKCAGAGAAAACAAACAACCCACAAAAACCAGTAAAAGTGGAAATCAGTACTTACATGGAGAGACTGACAATTCTCCTTTCTGTGTGTGATTTCAAGACCTTAAGGATTTTCTAGTGCAGAACACAATCATTCCACAGGCATATTCTTCCAGCTAGCAAGCAAGACTGTTGGAGGACATCTCATCCTCTGCACAAGTCTCTTTGAAAAGCCAAACCAGCTCCAACYACCCAAGAAAGGAACTAGTATGGTAGTAACAAGTAGTTCACCACAATTATACAGGCTCCAAGCGCAGGAGCTTGGGAGGTTAGGTGAGAGAGAGAGCAGTGCAAGCATCACCATCCAGGGGATATGTTATAGTAAGGGAAACACAGTGGGTTCAGTCCACAGGCAGCAGCATGACTGACATGGAAAGAAAAGGAGGTCATACCACAAAATCAGGAGATAACCACAGAAGAAAAACAAGCAAAAAACACGAAACCTCTCAACGAATGCAGAGATGAAGAGAATTCCTGACAAAAAGCAAGAAAAAGGCAGATCCGCAGAGTGACTTGAGCAGATCCAGAGACCTTTGGTCCACGCACCACCAGGGCTGAGAGGCAAGTGCTTCGTTTTCCACAGTGCTTCCTGACCTACTGCCAATACAATTCCGGTTGGATCATCAAGGCAATCCCAGAAGCAACGCTAAGAGCCAGAATTAAAGCCGAGAGTGCAACCCAGGGCTGGAGATGTCCTTATCTGAGAGCAACGGGCAAGCACAGCCTGTCAATAAAACATAAAACTAAGATGCATTATCACTTAGAGTCTATCATGGGTGAACAAACCTGGGMGAAAAGGAGCTTTTCAGACAGAGTTAGTGACTCATCTCCAGCCCGGACAAATACCAGCAGCCCCACCAAATGCATCCTCTGATTKCACGCAATTAAAGGATGCCGTAAGGAGCCATTACTTCAAACATCTAAACTACAAATAAATATGATCAAGCTCTACCACACGAGTATGGGTTTTTACTCACTGAGAAGTTACTAATACGGTTTGGCAGGTAGAGTACGAAGTTACTGCTGAAGAATAACATGCCCCTTGGCAGCACCACTCGTAGGTCCCATCCACACTGCAGTGCTGCACGGGACGGGATGCCACACGGAGCCAAACACGAGGCCCAGCTAAGAGAACCAAGAGGAGCTCCTGCCTGCTGGGATGTACGAGTGTGGGATGAGTACATAATACAAACCTCAGTGTGCGAGCGCAGCAGAGCATTTCTGAGCTATGAAAACCTCATGCTTTGTGTCTACACAACGGCAGGAGGCCTGTTAGAAACTGAGACTGTTCAAGAGCAGAGTACTTGAAGCCTCCTGGAAGCKCAGCTAACTGCCCCTTTCCCTGGAAGGGGCCATGTTTCTTTGCCACAATAGACAGCAATCAACCTCCCATCCACAAGTCTGACTATTTCAAGCACAGTTCACAAGTAATGGCAGCGAGGGCACACCGGGAAAGCCACGGCAGGCCCGCAGGCCGTGGCCACAGCACACTGCAGCAGAAACCCCATTAAAAGGAGCTGCAAACAAGCAGACGTGCTGCCTTCCCCTACACAACAGCAAGGCAGGGACAGGAGAGAAACTATTGACAAAGGGGGAAAAAAACCAAGGAAAACAACCAAGAGCATGAACTACCTACCCAGCTCTGCTGGAGCATTGCAAAGGGCTCTCCCCACACAGGCCGTGGGGCTGGCAAGGCGAGCCGAGGGGCAGCGAGGCGCCGCTCTGCGCGGCGGCTCGGCTCAGCKCGACTCGGCAGGCAGCCCGGCCGCGCTTGCTGCAACCAAGCAGGCGCTGACCCGCGGCCGCTGTCCCCGGCCCGGCAGGTCGCCGGGGGCCCCAGCCAGCCCCACGGAGAGGCAGCGCCAGAGAAACGCGCCGCAGAGCGGCTGCCACGGGTTTGAGAGCGCCACAGGCAAAGCCACAGGTGGATGGGAGATCAGAGCACCTTATCAGAGCACAGAGAGTGCTGAAGCCAGGAAGAAGGCACAAGAAACCCAGCTATAGCTGGGCTAAATTGAAGGAAAAAATAGAGATGCAATAAGGAAGACCAGCAGAAAGGAGTCCAAGGAAAGAAGCCAAAGGATGGAATGAAGTCCCCTATCAGGAATGATGCTCAGMGAAAGATACTGCTCAGAACTCAGAATGAGGCAACACAAGATATTAACCCAAACAGCAGATAGCACATCCACAGGGCAGCTGCATGCTAGTAGGATTTGGGCTTCAGCGAGTCTTAGAAAGTTATACAAGGTAAGGCTGCTGAGAGTTACTTGAAGACAAGTTTCAACATCTTAYACGAAACTGAAGCCAGAAGAAGCATTAACTCCCAGGAGGGGGATTCTGGAGACAGGGCAGGGAAGGGGGCCGACAGAGCCCTCTGCAACGGGCTCTCCAGACCAGCCACACATTTCCAAGGCTGCCTGGTTATCAGCCAGCCAACAGCACCCAACAGCTCAGCAGCACAGGCTGCACTTACTTGCCYTTCTGACAGTTCACACATGTGTAAYGTGTATCCCACCTGGGAGAAGGAGCCAGTAGAAATCCAAGAAATGGGCCATAACAGCACATCTATATTCTTATTTATGCTTGTCATATTATCTCTATCTCTGAGCTGAAACCTTGATCTATCAGCAAAATGACAACAAAAAAATTATTGGCAGGCAACAGCCCAGACTTGAGCCTCTGCACACTATACACATTAAGCACTAAGCACAGCTGCCCTTAGGCCAATTCCTAATTCCCTGATTTTCCCGCACCCCTTGGCAGCATGGGGGTTGCTCGCTGCGCTGCCCCGCTTTGGGCCTAGCCCTACGTGAGTGCCAGGAGCCAGAGGGAGCAGGATTAGCGTGAGCCAGGCGCTAATATCCACTCGGAGCGGAGCAGCTGGTGGCTGCACAGATCCCCRCTGGGGTCACAACCCCTTAGCTCCTCTGTTAGTTAATCCAACGGGAGCGGGGGCTGGACACACGAGCCCTCGGGGGCCCTGGCACCACGGCCCCGCTCCTGCCACGGCCCCACACCAACCGCAGCGGCCGCTTCCTCCGCCCGGAGCCGGTGCCKCTCCTCGCGGCGGAGCTCGTGAATGGAAAAGGGGCAACGCAAGCGACGCTTCCCGGGGAGCTTTCAATCCGACTGCGAGCAAATAAACCAGCTCCCCCAGCCACGAGCCCGGCCAGTTGCCCCTTTCCGGAGGGCAGCGAAACACCCTAACAAAGAACCTAAAAACACTGCCATGTTTTTTGCGTCTCAATTATTTAATAGGGCACTTTAGACCTACAAAGCAGCACATAAATATTAACCAAGTAATCCTCCAGCCTCCTGGAGAGATAGGGAGATATCAATATTTTAAAGACCAAAAGCCTAAAGCAGAGACTGATTTGCTCAAGGTCGCACCCCGAGTATGAACAGGAGCTGGGAAACAGCCTTGGAGCCCGTATGCCCAGCTGTGCCACMACCTCTGGACACCGGTCATTCCACACATTTCCTTTCCCTAAGTTATAATTTCATTATTACTACACASATTTCCCTCCATTTGGCAGTTAGGAGCTCATGGTACAGTCCTATGGCACTCTCCTCACAAATACATTTCTGACATCTTTCATGGCTGCCAACAGAAACATCTCAACACTAACCACATTTTATATACTACCATAATATCATCAAGTCAGCTTAAATAAACAAAGAGCAGAAATATTTCACATGCACTAAGAAAAAAACTGTTGTTCTAAGTAGCATTCACATAAAGAGCAGTTAAAATCCACTCTAGAGAACAGAACTAAGAGGACTGAAAAAACAGAGGTAATACTAGGTCTAYTGTATGTGTGCTTGTACAGCAAGCAAAACAGAACCTATGCTGCCCATGAACATCTCAATCTGTATCCTAAGTGGAAAGAAATATAGTTAAACTTGCACAGTGATTTTGTTTCCCACTCATGATAGCTCTCAATCCAAGACAGAACATTCCATAGATATCCTACCCGAGGGAAGCGAGAGGGGTACAGCACTCAGACTGAAAAACCAAAAAAAAAAAAAAAAAAACCTCACACCACACATTAAAAAAGGGGAAAAAGAACAACCAGCATCATCTCCAAAAAACAGATCCCAGAAACCTTTTGTCTTCCCTAATGTACAAACCCGACCATCCCATTTAGGCTAGCCTGGAAATAGGTGTAGGAAAAGCAAAGATTACCGGCAGACTTCCCAATCGGAGGCGCTGCTGGAGCTGCGAGGTTCGAGCTGAAGCCCAGGCAGGACAGCACAAGGTCCCCTCCACTTGCACTTGGGCTGCATCTGTCCTACATACAACTAACTGGAGCTGCTTGTGCTTCAGTCCAGCTATTATCAAAGCCCTGAAACATTTTATTTTGTGCCCAGCAATTAAAACCATTCTAGTAATTGGTTGCTCCTTTGAATCCCAACTTGGCACTCGGAGATTTTGTCAAGCGCTCTGGAGCGGGATGCAGATAATGTGCCACGGAATTTGTGTGCRCACGGTGACGAGTTTGGAAAAATAAAGTCTTCATTAGACCTCAGAGCCGCTTACTCCTCCAAGYGAGCCTTGTCACTCCAACTCCTGTAATTGAATTCATGGTTTCGACAGCTCAAACCATAGGAAATACTGCATTTTTAGTCAGAATAAGCTGTTACCTTTCAGGCTGTTGCCAAGAATATTGGGAAAGTTCCTGCCATGTGCTTTAATTTTATCTTAACTGAATCCTCATCCATCTCACTTCATGTCTACAGCAAAGATCTCAAAAAGCGCTCCTTTTATCAGACAATCTGCAAGTCCAAAACAAGCATTTTTACCATAATACCCCAAAAAACAAATTTCCACTGTAACAATTATTTTACAAAGCAATTTTACTGCTTAGCAAATTATACACACACCCACTATTTACCATGATCCTATGCCTCTGCCCAAGTAAGCACGTTTTCCACCCGTGGAAAAGTCTGAAGCCCGCTATACTGCTTCAGACAGGTTAGTGCACTTGTATATCAAACACCCTGAGCTTGAATTCACTCGTTGTACCAGTATGTGGACCAGCAACCTACACATTATTTGCCATGTAACATGAAGGTGCTAAAAATATTAAGCATCAGCCAAGTTTTTCTATCYGTTTTTATTTCTCAGTCAATAATTAGATGCCAGCACAACTCCAACCACAAAGGAGAACATTTCTTCTCAAATTAGCAGACATCACAGGCACCACAGGGACAGGAAAATGTTTTACAAGCCAAAATTGCCTTCAAAAAGTCAACTGCGTGATCATTCAGAAAGGTTTAAAGCAGAACAGCGCCTAAAATACAATGCTTGAAAAATGCATAGCCTGTATAATTTAGATTATTTCTGCACCTGAAACAAAGGTGACAGTCACAAAACAATAAAATAAAAGCAATGTATAAAACAGCAGCTACGCCACAAWCTTGTCCCCTTCCTAAGGCAACATGCCCATGAAGGGAAGGTCTGATCTGTGTAACTGCAGAATCACCTATAAATACCCCGAGGTCCCAGTTCACAAATGGAGAAGCTGAAATAAAAACAGGAACCCCCCTCCGATATCTAAAAAGCAGTCAAGTATGTTTAGGGACACATCGTTTAGCAATGAAGGCCAYTGGCAAAATGTTCTTCTTTTCCTTGCAATATCCATCAAGAGAACCTACTCATCTACAGAAAAAGATGATTGCAACTACCAAAAATGACCCCATATCATAAAAAGTTAAAAAAAAAAGTTTAAAACCCAAAGCAACATGCAATAGAAATGAAAAAAAAAACTCTTAATATCCTAGTTCACAGTGCACCATGACAACAAAAACAAAAATCCTATCTAACAGCTTCCAAATTTCAGCAGTTCAGCTTTTGGTTTCAAATCCGTGAATTCTAAGTGTTTCACCTATCAAAATAGTCAGATCTTATTTTACTTTGAAAAAAAATCTATTAATACTCTCACCAGCAGAAATAATTGTCACTGTTTTCTTTCTCAGAATGTTAAGTCATCAGCAGCAAATCACATCAATGAAAGAAGTCAACAACAGTTCTAGAGAAACCACTACCTTGCTGGAAATGAAGTAGATACTGGGAGTAAAATAAATGAAAACATGAAATATTCCAGAACTTCTCCAATTACAAAGACACCTAACATCTGGAAGCTCTAGATTCAAGTCCCTTCAAGACTTTTKTTGCCTGTTATTTTATATAACAGTGAGCAGACCTAGGTTTATTTATTTCTCTCGACAGAAAGTCGGTTTGTTCCTCACAATTAATCAACAGGGTTGAGTCCTGCCTCTCCAGAGGCCCTCTATGAAAGCAGAGGCTGTACTTCAGACTTTGATCTCACAGACGTTTGCAACTGTTTGATTCTGCCTATGCTTCCAAGAGGATTATAGCGTGCTCAAAAACTCTTTGACCTGCAAAAAGAAACAAATATTGTCAAGCGAACAAAGTATTTATCAAGACAAATACACAGCAATTACGTTTCTGTCCCCARTTCTTCATGCTCTATTGCAGGATATAATCATTAGGTAGACTAAATTAGGGCTGGCTAGGCAGTTTCTTGTCTGTTAAGAACTTGTGCAGTCATCACAGCTGTACTTTAGCAGGCATGGAGAACTCCACATTGCACTGGTGCTGGTTTCTCCAGAGCTGCTAAAGTACAGTCCTACACAAGTGATTTAATTTAAGGGACTCTAAACGGAAGGGAGATAATCATTATGTCAAAGGCTCTTTAGTTTATAACACACTAGGTCACACCTGCTCGTGATGCTGTTAATGTCCTCTGTTAATGAAGTGTGCAATGCATGTAGTTAGCATGTTGCTCAGAATGAGAGGCTGGAAAAGAAACAAAACCCTCTCTAGCAAGGGCATAGCACTTGGATTGGATACTGAGGGACAGTGCTAAAGGTGTTGCCGTTGATGGTTAACACAGYTTTCCAGTATTTTAACAACAGACCCAAGGGCTACAAGGACTAGAAGYTAATGCTGAGGTTCTGAACCACAGAGTGGGATCTAGAGCCTTGAATCAGAGGTCTGTGATCCTACAGAGACCCAACACAGCACCTCAAACGAGCCTTACAACTGCCTTGCAAGCGGGATGCAAGGCAGGCCGCATGCCAAGGCGATGACGGGTACAGCCCTTCAAGGTGCAGCTACCACACACAACAGCCTCTCACGTTCAAGTCCCAAACTGTCATATCCCCAGTTGCGGAAGACACAGGGCTGGGAGCTCCCTTCTCGCCACAGGCATGCATGACTTCTTCCCTCTGCCCACTCCCAGGCTGAGTGTGGAGCAGTCACCACTGCCTCTGTTTAAAGCAGCGCAGCAGGGTGGGATGGTAGAGAGGGCCAAAGGACCTTCCTTGAAGARCACAACAACTGAGCAACTACAGGAGCCAAGGAAGGCTGTGACTAGCAATGAAGCTCCTCTCTCACGCTGAGGAACATCCTAGCAGCTACCTTCTAAGGCAGTCCGAACTGGGAGCGCTTGCCACTCCATCTGCTCAAGTTGGACAATGGTAGAGAAAGAAACCAATAGCTGACAGCAGAATAAGGCTGTCAAGCTATTGGCAAGGGCTARCATACATAGGCCCACATCTGGAAACAATCGGTCCAAGCATCTTGTTCAAATTCGTGCTGGGAAATGGAAACAAACCTTCAATCACTTTCTGAAATTTTGAGCCTTCCTTTCCTACATCAAGGCTCAAGACAGAAAAAGTGAAACCTCCTTCCTGTGGAGACAGGAACACAGAACTGTGCAAATATTCTAACTATAAGGGTGTCACGAGAAAGCCACTCGCTTTAAAAGCATCACCTGACAAAGCCCTTCATACTGATTTACGTTAGACAATTTCAGGTCTGGTCTTTGGAAGGGAGCACATCRGAGATGAGAAGGAAACAGCTTCTTGGTCCCCATGGGACAAAACCACACTCTAGAGGGTAAAAAGATCACAAAAAGATCACGAAACCTGCTTTAAATCMAAGGACACAGCAGCTTTTCCCCCAAGGTGCACAAGTTGTGCTGAAGAGCACAAAATAAAGCACAATATCATTGCTACACTCTGCACCTTACTGCAACAATACAAAAAAATCACCTTATCCTCAGCTGGATCTCCTCCCGATTCAAACACTAGAAAGCTAACAGTTAGCATACCAGAGGTCTTGATGGGTTGGCCTAACCTTAAAAAGCTTTTATATACCTTTATAAAATAAATATATAAAGCACCTTTTCAGGCTAACTAAAAATTACCTCATCTTCTGTAAACAAATTTCAGCTGGTATTTCCTCTATACTGAACAATTCTTGCAGGTTTTTTTTTTTTTTTTTTTTTCTTTTAAGTCTTGAAGTAAAGTTTACTGAAAGGATTTGGAATGACAGTAAAAAAATTGGAATAACAGCAAAAAAAACATGGCTGAAAAGGACAGTTTTGATGGTACTGCCAAGCTAACCAAAAAGCCCCTAACTTAGCAGTATTGTAGCAAGTTACATAACTACTCATTATGTGAATTTAACTCCATGGCTTAAATATTTTAGAAAAATGATTACACAGTGAAGCCTATTATTTTTAGGGCAAAGGATCTTTTTTTTCATWAGCTGTAGAGCTGTTTATTATTACAAACTTACCAAGAGCTAGAAGGATTCATCCCATACTCTCCTTTACTTAGCTAGAAAAGCCTGCAAAGACCAGAATAGTCGCTACTTTGGGTTAAAGCTCAGCTACAGGTTTAGGGAAGTTATCCTTTAATTGCCTGTTGTAGGGGTGTTGCGCTGCATTTTCACACATTCTGCCCAAGACACCTGACTCAGAACAGCATTCTTCTTTCTCACCCTCAACAGCTCCTTTTTCTCAGAGTCCTACCACATTTCTGAGGATACCTGTACACTCTCAGAAGCARGACTTAGCAATTAAGAGCTCACTTAAAGTACTGAGGATTAGGTAAAAGGAGTCATTGGATTCGCAGACAAAGACAAGAGTGAAAATAATCTCCAATTACTTGTTTTCAAGTCATTTCAAACGCTACATAGGAAACTACACGGATACACAGGTTCAAACATCAGTCAAACTTCCAAGAACATAACAAKCTGAGACACAAGAAGGATTCTGCATTCATTCAGCAAGCTGGCAATTAATCATCACGATCAATTTGTTCTGCTTGTCCAAGTTTACCTTTTCAGTCATGTGATCATATCTGTCCTTTTTGCCTTTGAAGTCTTCATTAACATCTAACGTTAAAATAGGTATTTCCTGCAGATATTCAAAATCAGTTCTGTATTGGAATAGGAGCCAAGAAAGAAATATTACTAATGGCAAATAGGCAGACATTGTGAGAGYTGCTATCAGAGTACACATCTTGAAAATTTTCCAAGTGTTTTTAAATACAGCCATGAATTTTGAATATACAAATCAAAGAAGCTTAGATGTACAGTGAAGCTTCTAGGATAAACTACTGATTCTTGGGCATGCAGTTCCCCCAGCAGCTCATGTTAAACTCAATCAAATATGGCAATATATCATTAATTAAATAGTCTAGAAATCAGAGTTCTAGACGGAAAGAGATCAATCACATGGGGTATCCCAGAAATACCTGACAAACCCAGTATCCCAAAACTACTACAGAAGAATAGAGAGACATCTTCTTGAGGTTTCATTTGGCATTTCAGTAGAAAAGCTTAAGCTTCCCTAGTGCAAAAAAAATTATTAGGAAACACCCCTACAAAGATTTACTGATCTTAGAGTGATCACTAAACAAATCCTACCGCAATGTTCTGTGCTGAAGCCAACTTTCRTGCTTGTAGTGAAGCTTCTCCAGATATTCAATGGGAATTTCTTGCTCTTCATCTCTTCCACGCAAGTAAATCCTATTTAAGCATTTCTAAAGACAAAATACATATGTTTTATATCTCGATAAATACGTATACGTAGATGGGGTGTGTTTGCAGAAGAAAGAGGAAGCCTAGTCTGCCAAGGCTGGTTTTGCCAACCTCTTCGTACCGGGCTAAATATGCCACCCGGCCTAAGCTGAATATGTAAATCACTGACCAAGTTTAGGAGAGTGGAAACCTTATTCCACATGTAGCTGACATAACCCACTGACTACACCTTTCCTAACGAAAGAAAAGGAGGCCAAACTAAACAAACAAACAAAACATTCCAAGGAAAGGTCTCAAATAAGCTTTAAATAAAAGGAGGACCAGAASGAGCCCAGTAATGCGGGTATGACATGACAGAGAGGCATTTCAAAATCGCGTTTGGTATTTCCGGCTTTAAGACACCCAGTTTTCAAAGGCAATCACTCGCTGCAAGCCCAAACRCATCCAAAGCCTTAATAACCCGGCAATCCCAACTGTTTTGTTTGGCAATTTAGACAGGTATTCTTGACTTCAAGGTGCGAGGCGGGAGCAGGTGACGCACAACCGAGAGCCTGCTCAAGAAGTCCTCCCACCAACTYCAGCACGGGACGTTAGGGAGGTGTCCACAACAATAACTAAAGTAGTAACAAAAGTGGGGAAGTATCCAAGTGATCTTTTAGTCACCATAACCTCTTTCAAAAACTCTGTTTTTCCCTCTTGTGCCTTTAAGTTTCGTCCTCAAGAGAGATATTTAGCAGTTATCGTTCTTAAAATACATTAGATACTGAAACATGAAAACATTGTGCTAAAGCATCACATAAAGCAAGAGCATTCACCTGGCTAAGGTATTTTGTCCCACATGAAAGGGCTTTCTTCCCCTGCCAGTACCTGTGGCATCAACTATAAAATATTGTACTTATTATAGCAATGCTCCTACAACAACTCATATTTTTCACTCGCTCTTACTGCCAATGCTATTATCTGTTTTGTTTTATCATTTAGATATGACATATTTATAATCTGGAAACAATTATCACATTTTTTTTAATGGACACAAATATGGGTTGCTAGGACAAAACTACCAAGCAAGAATAACCTAAACATAACTGTTTGGCAAACACACACAGGTCTGAGATACCGTAACTCTGCTTGGCAAGCTGTCAAGTCAACAACAACAAAACRTATATGTACAACAACCCAGGCTGTATAAGGTGTGAAGAATACTCTTATATTAGGAGTTTCCAGACTGTGTTACTATTAATTCAAGCGATATAACCTTCAGGGGAACATTACACTCTGTACTGAAGTCTAAACAATAGGACTGTTATGATGAGGAGTGAAGCTAACTCAAGGTTTTGAAAATAAATGTCCCTACAATTTATTCCAACCTTTAAGCTAAGGTCAAGGACACCATCTCAGCTGCCAAACCATCTCAAAGGGAGATGGTCTGCTATTTCAGAAAGCAGCCTCCCATAGCACTCAAGCTAACCACATCCCAGAGCCCAGAAACAGGTTAGATGGGGAAAATCCTGCACAGATGGGTGACAGAGCTCAGCTACAGGCCATTTACTGGAGCTCACAGAAAGCAGATACGTGAAGGCATCATCRTGTCTTAGCATCCAGCCCCGATGACTCCCTCACTGCAGCAAGTCTTGCAGTAAGTATTTTTTTCTTTTTTCTTCATTTGTCTTTTTTTTTTTTTAAACTCTCATAAAAATACTGCTGACCAATCATTCCCTCCACAGCTGCTGGAACAAGGAGGACAGTTCATCATATCTGTGGTTAACTAGGAGCAGCAAAGGGATAGAATTTCCAATGCAAACATTTCCTGCAAAACCCAAGACAACTATGACCTTATTAGCATGGCTCACAGGCATAGCATTCCTTCCTCATAAAAAGGGCCTACACATACAGCTAATAACTAGTTTTTTTTGTTTTGTTTATAGAAACAATATTGTGGGCACATACACAAAAACACTTCTTTACAGACAACATATAGAGCGTGCGCGCGCGCACACACACACACACACACACTCTCTCTATGAGACCACGAATTTTGATTCCTCACCTCAGGAGTAGCTCTGAGATAAATGATCCCATCCAGCACTAGACTTGGACCAAACTGCTTGTTCATCCAGTCGTGCCAGTCTTGGTAAATAGTCCATTCAGTCTCATTCATACAATCAGACTCGTATAAGTTAGCTGCAAAGATGTACCTGCGAACGTAAAATACTGTTGTGAGCAAAGGAAAGCTTGAAAAAGGGTATCACTGTGCCTGCAGCAAGTACTCAGCAGGAGGCAAGAACATCCGTGGGCACAGTCATTCTGTGACTTCTTGGAGGTACATTTGCATTGGACAAGCTGGCATCCTTTTATCCTGCAACTATTTCTATTGCTGTTGTCCAGACAGTTGTCTCCAAAGAGCAGCTCAGGTACCTGTTCRGAAAAGTCCACAGGCCACCTAGTCTCTTTACCTCGTCACTGGAGCTATTTACTGGAATAATTTATTTGCAATGTAGTTGAAAACAAGAAGTCCTCCAACATTATGACAGGATTCAATGTTTAAGTCAGAGCTTATGAAATCAGAACCTGAATGGAATGGCAAAAGGAAATAGCTAGAGTTGTTTTAAAGAGCACGAAAGTAAACAAGAATAAATGGCAGATTAAGAGACTGTTCTTCAAGGCCTTCCCCTTTTCTTTAGAGGATAGCAGGAGCACACAAAACACATGACACCCGCTCACAAAGAAGATACTTCACATACTTAATCAAGTCTATACACCAGATGTATAAATCCTCAAACCAGTGAAAATGACTTGACTGTCAACACCTTATTAAAAAGCTAAGCCATGTATTGATACTCTTGTGACTCACCACTATCAAAGCCAAAGCAGTCTTAGAAGAAACCACGCACAGGCTCCTTTGGATTTTGGCAGGTGTTTTATTTGGGAGGGCTTTCCTCTCCGCTGCAGCGAGCGCAGGCCCCACATACCTGTCGCTGTAGACGGATCTCTCGAAGAAGACGACAGGGTTGTCGGCCTCGCGCAGCTTCCCGTCGAGGGCGCGGAGCTGGGCGCGGACCCTGCTGAGGCACGCGTACGTCTGGAACGTGAAGGACCAGCGCTCCGGCTTCTCGTACATCATGCGCAGCACGTTGCCCCCGCTCCTCTGGGACGTGCTCAGCTCCTGGTTTTAAACAAGAGAGCAGCCCTCTGAGTAGGTAAGGGTAGGAAGTTAGACTATAGCATAACCACTCCACCGCATTCAAGCCGTTCAGCCTCTATTTCAGGTCTATKGTTGCGTCTTCACCTTGCAAACCTATCTATATAGGGACAGAAACACAAGCACTCAATTCCTGCTCCAGCTCTGAGCTGAACAAACACAACTATTCTGAGTCTGTGGGGTTTAAAAGGCTCAGCAACAATCAAGAAACTTTGWTTGCTCCATGCAAACCAGTGAAAGCATGATACGCTTTCGGAACAAGAAGTCAACAGCACACTAGCCAATGCATGCTCCTTGAGCAAATGCGAGCCTAACTTGGTAGACAGGCTAGTTTAGCACTTCCCTCAATTAATTACAGATTAACAATGTGCTCATTATGCTCCCATCTTGCACAGGAGGATCAGAAAGCATTCCAGGCAGAAGACCTTCTCCACCTCACAAAGCACTGCTGTGAAAGCTCCAACAGAACCTAACTTCCAGGGAACCATTTGAGGCWCTTAGCAGGGGCAGGCGCTGTGCCTCAGTGCTACTGGAAAACACAGCTACCCAAGACAACTGCTTCTGCAAACACAACKGTCAAGGACAACTGCTTCTGCCTTGGCATTTTTTGAGAACAACTCAGTACTCTGTGTCACCTGGCACTGCCAAACTCTGTGGCTGCTCACACCCAGAAGCCTCTATCCACAACATCCTACTCTCTCACCTTCCCAATGGAGGAAACSCAGGAACACGTCCTCACTCCCTCTAATCAGTCTGAAAAGATGTAGCTTCAGCAACACATTCCCAAGTCCTTCTGTCTATCTACACCTCATCATTCAAAAACAACAAGATATAAACTCACCCTCTGGAAAACACGAGAACATCATTGATTAATGCTATGGTAAAAAGCCTGATATTAAGTCATCTGAAGTATTTCAGGTTACAGCTGAAACAGAAGTAAATTTTGAATGGATTTCTTCTATTTTGTGCTGCAGTATAACGAAGAGACAACAAATATAAATAAAATGAAAAGGTAAAGCTACATCTTTTGGCATGAAGCTACATTAAAAAAAAACAACCAACTACCAAGATTTTTTGAGCCATTGACAGCACAAGCACCACTGTGAGATAGACCGTGTGGACACAGACAMAAACAAAGCACTACCTCATCTTTACTAGAGGGACTTTTGTTTTAGTGTTTCTAACAAATTTTAGGAATTAWGTTTCCTGCCATAAATCTACAAACCAAACAAGGCACTGGAGAAAACAGAAGCTCAGTAGGTTCAATGCCAGATATTATTGTGCAGGATTTGGAATTATACCTAAATCACAAAATCTTTCACAGACTTGAACTTCAAGTGAGTAGCCTATCAGGTCCTTAAAGGAAACATTTCCATCTGGTTTTGAAAACCATTTGCTTCCCTATTCCCACTCCCTGTCCCCTCCTCCAAAGGAAACACAAGCAAGCAAAGCAAAGGAAACAAACAACCTACTAGAACTTTCCAACTCAGAATAAGGATAACTGAGGAGGAGAACATGCTATARACAGCTTAGCAGTATATTCTGATTTCCTAAGTATTTTTCTGAAATTAGAAAACTAACTAACCRGTTTAAAAGTTTCACCCTCATTTCTTTTCTAATCCTACCTCACCATCCTCTTCAGCGTTCTGTTGAACATTGCACCATCTTGCTACAGGCTCAGGAACAACTTCCCAGTCTTCATCAGCTTGCTTGAGGATATCTACAAAGGTCGACTTCCCAGCCGCTGGAGGAAGAGGAAGAGGAATCAAAAAAACACTGATTCTGTCCCTCTAACTATCCCTCTAACTATTACAGAATTTGTTTTCAGGTTCTGTAACTTTGCAAGGTTTGAATCAGGAGAGCATTGTTCATCCCAGCTCATCAAGGAATAACGAGAGAAGGTTTTGGCTTTGCTTTAAAGAAGTACCACAGCAACTCCAAATTTAACAAAGGTTCAAAGTGACAGTGAGACTCAGTCTAGGGCAACTACGTAATATCTAGAAAGTTACTCTTGTGACTAGAGCACCCAGGGTTTTACAAACACTTAGGGGTCCAATCTCAGTCACCAAGTTGTTCCAACTTCCACGTATTACTGCAGACAAAAGAGCATTTAACAAACATAAAAGAAGCGAAGACATAGGCTTGCCCTACCAGTTCACTTCCCACAGCACTGGGGGGAAGAGCCAACCACCAGCTGAAACCCTCAGGAAACCGAGACATTTCAAGCTGAGAGAGGCCCCCTGTTAACGACAACCTTACGGGTGGAGAAACAGAAATTCTTGGCAATGTTGCCCTTAGTTTTTATGAGGAGCCCGTTGATTAAGGCTCATTATCAAGTGCCCTGCCCCTCACAGCAGCTACAGAGGCCCCTCCTCCTTAGGGAGCATTGAATATTACAACTCGGAGTGACAGCCTGCACTTAAAGGTGTACAAATCTCTCAAGGGAGGCAGTGAGGAGGAGGGGGCGGCCTCTTTTCAGTGGTGGCCAGTGACAGGACTAGAGGAAACGGCCACAAGCTGAGGCACCAAAAGTTCCACAGGAACTTAAGGAAACACTTTTTGACAGTGAGGGTGCCAGAGCCCTGGMACAGRCTGCCCAGAGAGGCTGTGGAGTCTCCTTCTCTGGAGATGTTTACAACCCGCTTGGACGCAGCCCTGTGCCACGGGCTCTGGGTGACCCTGTGTGWGCAGGGGGGTTGGACTCGATGGCCTCCGAGGTCCCTTCCAACCTTAAGCAGTCTATGGTCCTAGGATTCTGTGATAAAAGTGGCATTCATGSTAAGGAAAAATAACTAGCGGAGAAGCCATATCGGGGAACTAAGTGTGTTTTGAGAGGGTGTGACCCAACTGGAATTCCCATTCCCAGGGCTTCAGGGTAAGGGCCCCYGGGGTCCCCCGGCTTCTCCGGGCCACACAACCGGCCTCCCCAGCGGAGATCCCCGCGGCCCCGGGGATCCGCGCGGCCCCGCYCCGCTCCCGCTCCCGTCCCGCACACCCAGGGCGCGGGGGGAGGCCCTGCGCGCCCGCCGGGAGCCCGACAAGGCGGCCGCGCCGCTCACCGATGTTGCCCTCGACGGCGATCTTCTTGACGGCGCCCTCGCGCCGCCCGCGCTTCGGAGGGGTGGCCATGGCGGCGCCGAGACGCTCGCCCCGCAAGCCGCGAGCGACGAGGAACGCGAGGCGCCAGTGGGCCCAACGGAAATAACGGCCGCAACGGAAATAACGGCCGCCTCTTCCGCCGCCGCCGCGCGCGCGCGCCCCGCCGCCGCGTTCGAATTTGGCGCGCGGCGGGGGCGTGACGTCAACGGCAGCGCCCCGCCCGCGGCGGCTCCTACGGGCGGCCGCGGGGGCCAAAAAGGCCGTGCGCGGGGCCCTGGCGCGAGAGCGGATGCCCCACCCGCCCGCACCGCCCGCGGGCGGTGAAARGGCGCGCGGCCGATCCCGGCGCTAGGGAGCCAGGGGAGAGCAGCGGCACGCGCAGCGCATCGATCGCCGAGGCCGCCGCTTGTGCGATGACTTTCCCCGTTCTCAACGCCAAAGGGGGGCCCCGGGTTCCCGCTCCTTGCAGCGACCGCCCCCCACCCCTTCAAAACGTTTTGGGCACGGGAGCAGCTTTTGTGACAGCAGGGACGGCCGCGGCCACTGCTTACAGCTGGGCCCATCACCTACGTCTCTGCCACCCGCCCTCGATCTGCAAATTCTGGGCATTAAACAGATAAATAACAAGGGGAGGAGGGTGTCTGATGGCTGCTGTGTCAGCCTGCAGGACAAATACTCTCAGATTCGGACCAGGCATTCACAAAAATATAAGTGCTGGGGGTCACACTCACATGTGTACAGGAAAAAACATCCGTCTACACAGGGAAGAGGAACTTGTTCCTAAATTAAGAAAGGAAAACCAAAGACAATCATGGTCAAACATAGCTATTTATTTTTTTTTTCCTTATAAACAGCCTTCAGTTTTTTATTGAAAAAAAAMCTAGAATTTAAATATTCTGTCCCATCACATACAACAATCTGTATACATTATTTACATCTCTCAAATAAACATGTTGCAGATTTTCAGACATTCAACGTGTTTTTTCTCTTTTTTTATTTTTATTTTTAGATGAAAAGCTGTTTAGACTCGAAACCCAAATCCCCCTGCGTGACTACCACGGGCAGCACTATTGGCACGGTCAGCTTGCAGCACGGGCTCTCATCCTGCCTGTCCTATTGGGCACCTGATTTTTTCCCAYGTGTTTCCAAGACTCCAGAGGAGGAGGAAAGGTTAGTGTTGCTGTTAGAGCTTTTTTTCTTTATTTTTTTTGCCTTTGGAAATGGCCTTTTATTGAAGGCAATGGTTTTATTCCAGCCATTCACTGTTGCTGCAGATCAAGGCGGGCGGCACTGCGACACTGAGCAACAAGATTTCCACAGAGAGAAGCCGTAAAACAGCAGTGAAAATAAGCGTCCCCTCCGCGACACATCTCTGCAAAACGTCCCAAGTTGCAAACGTACAAAAATAATGAGTATAGTTTAGTGGCTATAAAAATTAATTTCCCCTAAAAATACAATACTCTATGAACAATCCAGGGAGTTTGCTCCTTAAAAAAAAAAAAAAAAAAGTCTTTTGATATTTATCTATGCTGCCATCTTACCCTGGCAAGAGGGAATACTGTAAGACGAGCAGAAGAGAAACCCAAGGTTTAACACTTGGAAGGACCCACGTTGGTCTCATCGGATAAGGGAAGGAGCCGGGGGAGGAGGAGAGGCGACGGCACGAGGGCCACGAGTGGCTTGAGCAGCGCGGCTGGGAGCAGCCCTCGAGGGAAGCAGCTCCACAACACGAGGGAGTCGCTTGGATCAAGTGAAGAGACAAGGCTGGACTCACGCTGCAGCTTGGTAAACAGCTCTGTGTACAGCAACAGAGCTGTCGGGCAGGGAGGGAGAGGCTGGAAGGAAAACAAAAGCTACCCAAAACGATGCGTTTTGTTTTGTTTCCAAGTGAAGTGTGCGCCGAGATCCAAGAGGGCTGGGACGGGCAGGAGCAGAGGGCGCTGTGAAAGGTAAGTGAGGTCAACAGCAGCACACAGGTCTCTTACCTGTCAATGGGTGGCAGGGAGGCAGGGAGAGCGGGCAGCCCCTGGATACTGAGCACGGACAGGGCTCGTCTCTCTCGTATCCTACAGCCGGAGCCAAAGGCCCGAGGCCTACGTTGCATAGTAAGCAGGAAAAGAAAAGCTCACCGAGGGGCCCAGGGATGTGGTTTCTCCCACTCACCTACCTCRCTGCCACCCGCGGGAGCGGGACGTGCCCTCCTGCTCCCCTCTTCTCTTCCCACTCGCACAGTTCCCTTGGATCCCCGACTCCAACGACAACTACTCGCAAACCAGCTGCAGCTTTTCCGCGCATCCTACACAGTGCCCACACCGGCACGGACGGCAGAACGTGACTAATTCCATGGGGTCTGCCCTATCCCAGCGCGGGGCGGTGACCACCCCAGTGACAGGCACGGTCCAACGCGGCGGGAGCCGCAGAGCGCGCCGAAGGGCAGCACCTACAGCCCTCCGTGCGCTGCAAGGCSCGGGCAGCGGGATCCAGGCACCACAAGTGCCCTCCACAGCCCCGTTACTTCTCTGGGATTTATTTGGGAAGAGGGCAGGTCCCCCTCGCCCGCCCTCCAGCAAATGCACCGGCCTGGGACCACATGCACTAGATCCCCACCGAGCTTGTTCAACGTGGCAACTGGTGTCTCACACTTCCACGTGCCCTTACTTCAACAGTGTAAACGCGCGTGAGCTTCTGGTCCCACATCTTTTGGAAGGAAAAAGAAAAATTACTGAAAGCTGCAAATATCAAGAGCACAGGGATACCGAATCCCAAACACTGCATACGTATCTCTTGTGTTGTTATTTTCAAGTGTACAGTTGAACAAGGTGTTCATACAGCTGTCAGGCAAATCACGATCTCCAAGCTTTTATTACAGGCCTAGAAACTATTTGGTAAAAATGTTTTCGACTCACCAGATTCTAAATACACAAAGAAAACACTAGCCACGCAGGACTAAGTTCCTACAGGAKACATTCTCAGTCTGAACTGCAGCAGATGCCTTTGACTTTCTAGAGCTGGCTGCAAGAAATCTGAAGAAGAGAGTAGAGGTAAAAGCACAGCCAACGCACAGATACCACAGCAAATTCCGCCTTCTCCATCTTCTCTTCCGAGTATTTATGGGTACACGGCACCAAACCAAGCACAGCACTAATGCTGCTGAYGGAGGTCTCTGCTACGTGGGTGCAGACGTAAGCCCCTCTCCCCTCGTCTCGCTGCGTGTGAGGAGCTGGCTCTATCGAGGGGAAAAACGTTCCTCTCCACTGAGTGCGCTCAGCAGCTTCCGAGTCCCTGGAGCAGCTCCCAGACCACTCAGCAAGAACAGCTTTCCTTGGATATGAAGGTTACTGGCATTTTTAATACTTACAGTTTTAATACCTGCAGCTGGGGCACRACTGTGCCTCTGGAACTAGAAGCTTGAGACGTTTCCCAGCTATGAACTTGGCCTCAGAGCTCATGTGGGCAAGGCCAAGCTAGCTTAGTGCCAGCCTCACGCCTAGCTGGGCTCTGTTCCTAGCTCCTGCATGTGCACTGCACTGTTAAGCTGCTGTTGCACAGTCAGATGGATGTCACCTGCTCTTGCAGTTCTGAAATGACATTTGTCTCGCACATTATTTAGCCCTGAACTATAAGAAGCCTCCAAGGCTCTGCCCAGAGCGAGCCCTACTATTCCAGAGGGGCTAAACTAGGCTTACCTAGTCACGTCCAGACCAGATGTCAAGCTTTGTGCACGACAGCCCTGCAGCTGCAAATAAATGCTGAATAACACACACAGTCTGTCCCCACAGCTCCTGCCTTGCCTGCTGTTGTGGTTAACATACCACACAGCACGTGAGCAGGCTGGGGTGTGCAAGAGCAGCTCCTTCTCCAGCTCCTAAGCAGGACGGGAACAGTCCTTGCTCAATCCCATATGGGCATATTGTGCTCCTGGGGCCTAGTCTCTTCCTTCTCTCCCTATTACCCAATTCCTGGCAGCAGCATTCACAGGCTACACTGCTGACTGGCTCCTCCACTTCCAGCCAGACAGGGAACATAAGTCCTCCGAACAGCAGGAGGACAAAGGTACAGGGAGACCCAACATCTTAGGTGCTCAACCAAAGAAACTTAAATATGTTTATGCCTTATTTGCCTTTCCTTCAATCTCTTTATGATTTGCATGTTTTTTCCACCTTCATCTCAGGTACTGGCTATCTCCCTTCTCTTCCTCCCACATGTGCATAGTCAAGGGAGCATCAAGATCCTGACCAGCTCAAGACAAGATTTGACTCTGACTTGGTCACACTGGGAGTTTGCTAAAACATCTGAGGGAAGGCGGCCTTTGCTCCATACGTGTGACCCACCTGGTCCTGCTCATGTGGATTGTGGAGCACTCTCCAGTTCAACACTGGATTTGCACAACTGTGCTCAATTCTGGTAAGAAACAGAGAGACAGAAGACTTGACAAAATATTCAGCTGCTTCTCCTGATGGACTACAGATTTTAACTCAATGGAAGAATAATTGATAAGGTACAGATTATTTTGAAATAAAGTATTTAATTCAAAATAATGATTTTAGCCTCCAAAAGCAGCCCGTGTTTATCACTGGACTTCTCTACTCGTTAACTATCTATACCAATGGTTGCTTGCAAGTTTTGCAGGCTCTTTGCGCAGTATTTTAACTTCTACCTAATCGTCACATTTTCAGTCAAGCAGAGGTCCACAAAACATAAGCCTGGCTGTTCTGTCACATGTTAACCCCCGTTTCAACTGTAATTTGGGGGGATTAAGAGTCAGCCTTGTGTACATCCATCAGCTTTTATCTCTGGACCACAGAGACCTGAAAAGGGACACCTCGTGCCAGTCAAACGTGACAACACTGATAACACTGATCACCTACTGCACTGGAGCTGGGCAGTGAGCGACCCCACAGGGCAGCCTGTTACAAACCCCATGCAGATTCCTTTCCATCCAAAACACCACAGCTGTGGCAAGACCCATAATGGGACAAGAGAGATCACAGGGGGGTTGGGCAAAGAGAATCCGGATTCCAAAGTAGTTGTAGCAAAGATTTCCAAGCCGCAGTCTGTCACCCTAGAGAAGCTAACTTGTTACAGACCTTGATTTTCATTTCAGGTTTGAGAAAACACAGGACTAAAGAGGCAAAGAGACTACCTGAGGTGAAGGAAGAACCTATTTTAGGTTCTGTGTTTTCTCAGAAACCCAAGATGCACTTAGCAAGTGACAAAGCACTAGAATTCCACCTGTTTGATCCTGCTATTTTTCCCTGCTGTGGTTGCCTTGGAGATGGGCTGCAGTTTTCAAGGAGAGAGAACATCACTGTCCTAACGTCAATCCAAAGTGGTCCAGGAAATCACCTTCCCTCCAAGATAAGATTCCCTACCACAGGGAACACCAGAGCTCCGTGACAGAGCTGAGCTTTGCATTCCCACCTTACAAACACCATCTCTCCAGCTATTTTCAAGCCAGGTCTCTCTAAGGATTACTCCAGTGTAGTTTTGACACCGAGTACTTGCCTTAACTGTATTTGTGCAAACTAAGGGTTCATTTGGCAAATGCTAGGAAGCTCCCCAAAAGTGACTGACCCCACTTGATGCTCACCTCTTAAAAATATATATATATTTGCAACTGTAGGGTGCCCAAAACTGTGCAATAGGCAAACAAGCTTTTGCTAAGTCCAAGCGCTCGGTCATTTTGACACCATCTTCATCAGTTGGATTTGGTGACCATCGCTTTGCTCCTTAGGAAACACCTAGCTTTGAAAAATTCTATATTAATCTCTCTAAAAAAGTAAGACAAATATTTGTATTAAAAGCTGGAGATCGTTGATTTAAGTTATGGCTTTTTTTTTCTTTTAGTGTAAGCATATATAATTTTTTTCTAAAACAAGTATCAGTAAGTGTCCTGGGTGTTAAGTTCATATTTTCTGTTTCCAGCAAGGTTCAGTATTGTATGTGCTTTGCACCTCAGAAGCGAGTCTGCCAAGGCACTTAGAGAAAGTAAGCGAGTCTTTTTGGGACTTCATGAGAATGGGCTACCACTGACACGATACAGAACCCATCCACCAGCAGAATCAATCCCCCATCCAAGCATGTTTCCTTTACAAACACTCAGCACCTGCTAAAAATCCACAGTGAATAACAACAATCAGGGGGGAGAGAAAAAAAAAAAAAAAAAAAGGCTATTTACTGCGTGTCACTAACAGACAAAAGATTTCCCCTAATAAAAGCACAGAAAGTAGAGCTTGGCTGTCAGCAATAACAGCGCAAGTTTTTGTGTCATCTTGTTTTTTTCTAAAAAAAAAAACAAATGAACAAAAAACAAATACCACACGCTCGCTTAAACAAACAAGTGACTTGAAGAACTCCTCTTCCTTTTATCTGTCCTTAGAGGTGAGTTTTTCAATCAGTTCTTGAAGTGGTGCGAGTTCCCTCCTGTCGATAAGGTTGAATTCCTGTAACGAGGATGAACAGAAAGCCGTAACATTCGCAGCGGGTTTTATTTGCGCAATTCAAGGCAGAAATCTCGTTTGGAAGGAAGACACCTGGCACTCGGCTCTTCAAGCCCAGGCTTGGCCACTAGAGCAGCTCCTGTCTGTCTGCTCTTAGCTGTATGGCAAACCTCAGACTGCCTCAAGCCTTGTCCCCAGCCCACGGGGTGCTCTTTGCTGAGGCAGCGAGAGGAGGAACGGAGCTTGTGCAGGAACAGACTCTTTTCAACAAGGTTTCAATGCTGTCCTCCCTCTTTGTTACCAGGTACTGTTACATTTACTTATCTGGAAGTGAGTACAAACATTTTGGTTGAATCCAATTTTCCAGCCCCAGCAGTAATTACAGAAACAAATACAGATACAAACAGAAAAGGACACAGTTGGGCGTCACGAGGTGTCCAGTCACAGAAACTCATCAGCTGTTAAGAAACTTAATGGGGATTATATTTTGATACATTACTTCCTCCACAATAAAGCCAATATCCTATTGCTGCTGCCAAACTCACCTGAACAAAAAATATAAAGTGCTTGAAAGAAGTGTTCAGATGTGCTTCTTCCTGTAGCTGGATCACTGGATCAAAGTGCTGGTGATAGATGTGAGCATAAACTCTGAAGAGCCGCTTTAAAATAGTCTTTGCCACTGACATGAAATTCTTTGGGAAAGGGACACCTAGAAATAATAATAATAATAAAATAGCATGTTTTTAAACACACGTGTCACATTCATTGCTGTTGAAAGACACCACAATCCAACCCTGCCTCTTGCCCGAGAGCTATTTCGTTTCCCCCAGCAGCTCAGCGCATGGCGAGCGGTTTTCCCTGCCTGCAGCTGCAGAATTCCCTCCTCCAAGCTGAATGCCATCACATTTCCATGTCCAACCCACAAGGCTCTGACCTTGGCTGTGTGTCCTGTGCAGGTGGCCCAGGCAGCAAAGGCACCTCAGGGACTTCTGTGAAGGCAAGTGCAAGGCACCACAGGCACAAAAGATGCTGCACACTCAAGGAACACCTACGTCCCTTCTGCTCAGCACCATCCTTCAGCCAGACGCTTCCTTATCTGCCTGCTAAAAAGACTTCAACAGGCCCCCTGGGGTGTTTTTTAGTGAAAATGACCCAGGGCAGCTAAATCAGGTTCCATCAGTTTGTTCAGGCATGAGGTGGAAAAAAAAAATGGTTCAAGGAAGAGCAGCCAGGGAATGGGAGCAATGTTCTCTAAGTGACAAAGGCACAAGCTCAAATTGATCGTGCATCACCCATCTAAACAGGCTGAACCTTTTCAGCTCCCCATTAGGCAGCAGGTTTCGCCCTCGGCTAAGCCCTCTCACAGCTTGTCCAAGTGCTCCAGTCCTGCCTGTGGGTCACAGGCCAAAGCTGGGTGCTCTGTCATGTTGTCACTAATGCTTTACAGAAATAAACAGAATTTTACCATGGTTGAATGTACATCACATTTCCTTCACTGACTACTGTCTCACAAGCTGTCTCATTAGCTACTACTAATATGATTATGGACCTTTACAGTGACCTTTACATCCCTTTCTGAATCCCTGTCTTTCATGACTATATCCCACACCTCATCCCAGGAAAAGAAAAACAATAACTTCACAGCAGCACAAGCTGCAGTAGAAGATGAAGTCCTGAGTCTTTCGGGCCCAACTTGAGTACAGAACTGGGAGAGTTTGTGTTATTCCTGCTTGCAAGGTAGCAAATTCCTACCTTGGCTCTGAACGCTACCATGAAACACTACAATGACTGTCACGCTGCAAGCAGATGTGACACTCGCTGAGCAGCAAAGACATTCTTGTCACTTCTTTGCAAACAAACCGGCCTCCCCCGCATCTCTGTTTACTCCCAGCTAAAACAAATGCCACTTGATCCTGACAGGTGGCCTTGTTTCTCTGAATAGGTTTACTGAAGATCTGTCAAATGCTTCAGAAACTCCTCACAAAACAGAAACAAGCTAGAAATCTTCCCCCCCCCCTTTTTTTTTCCCTCTTTTTTTTTTTTTTTCTCTTCCCATAATGGATCATAGGTCAAGGAGTACTAGTTGTGTACTGGAAAACTGCCAGTTAGGAGCTTTGCAACAAATAGTTCTTCATGCCTCTAGAAGCAGGATTTTTCTTGTTGGTATCATATCAGAACTGGGGGTGGACTGTTCCTTTCCTCACTAATGAGGGAAATCTCCTTCAAAACATACATCTTTCATTTCATTTGAAAGGACAAAAAAAATAAGCATTTAGGATCAAAGATGCAGTTCTGTTTCCTGCAAGGGGAGGTGCAAGAGAAGTGTCTTAGAAGAACCAGCATCTTTTCTGCATCAAAAAAAAAGTGGGTTTTGCATAAATTTACTGTTTACAGGGTGTTGATAGCCTCATCTATTTCAAGGGCAACAAGATGCTCTTTAAAAATTCAAAACAAAACATTCCATTGAAAAGGTCAGTTACTGAACAGAAACATTATTTCTTACATTCTGAATTTGGACACTTTTATTAACAGCATTAAGATATGGATCAGAGCTTATACACTAATACCTAGATTTTACCTAAACACAGAGTCTTTCTACATCTAACACAACCTTTCACACTTGTCCTATTCTACACGTTGTTCCCATTTACTTTACCTATTTTAGACGGAAATAACGTTTCATCATCCAGCTGATCCTGGACCCAAGTCATCAGGTAGTCAATGTACTTTGGTGCCGAGCACTTAATGGGCTTCTTGATGTTGGTCCCGTCCGCCCAGTGGTACTCGTATCTAGTTGGGGATGACAACAACAAGACATTTCTTAGCACAAGTGAATTGTGTTACAGAGCCCTGGAAGGTTCCTCTTCCTGCTCCATTCCCCTCACTCCCACAGGCTCCCACTGCTCTTCCTTGCAACCCAGTCCCATCACAAGTGGACCTGAGCGGGCCCCTGCTCTGTAGGTAGTCAAGGCCTTCCAAAAACATCTTCCCTTACAGGCACAAGACTCACTCAACACTTGACAAATGCACGTGGCAACCTGCAGTCAAAATATCACAGCTCATCAGAAAGATGCTGTAGGATGGGGCTTCCAACACAAAGCGCTTCTCCTTAAAAAAGGTGGCTACTACTCAGTCCTTCTGAAAGCTTTTTCTTTATTTATTTTTAATAATGATAACCTGTTGAACTGAAACATCAAAAAGTTGCAAGGGGTTCCCATATACAAATAAAAGCTTAGCTCAAAGGCTCGAGCTGGCGGATGCATTGGACCAGTTTCCACCTTGAGCCGGCCCAGGCCTGCGCTCCACAAGGACACTTGGTTCATCAAGCCAGCCCTAGCAAAGGGGTTTCTTGGACTCTATTTGCAGAGAACTGCAATGCAACTGGGAGTGCCCAACAGCCACATCAATAAAGCTTGTGCTGGTTTTATTCTTTTCTATTTGTATGACTAATAACGTCAAGATCTTTTATACAGCACCCTTTATCAGGAATTTTAAGAGCCCTGGAAAACCACAGAAAGCACTATCCGCTTACACGTGCGACCACGCAGAAAAAGCCTTCACAAAATTAAAATGGAACAGACCTACTTCCTGGTTTGGGAATAGCAATTCCACCTCTGTCAAGGCACAAAAAACAAGATGGCTAAACTGGAGAACAATGTCAAAAAAAAAAAAATCACATTTAACATTCAGAGTGTGAGTGTCAGTTTTCACGCGCACCAGCGTTTCTATTTTTGCCGGGTACAAATGCACACATCTTAACACTCCTCACTGGTCCTTAACGCGCGGGCAGTTCCTCCTCATTAGGCCGGAGCTGGTGCGGCGGCAGCGCTTCCACCCGAGCCCGGCGTCATCTCCCGCGGCCTCAGCCAGCCAGAGCCCGCTGCTGAGGAGGCACCATCCGCACGGCCAAGGCCCCGCCGAGCTCCGCGGCCCTCCCAGAGCAACTCACCAGCAGCGGCTCCGGGCAGCAGCAAAGCTCCCCGCCGCTGCCACCTCTTACAGCAAACATACCCACCTAATCTGCAAGCTCTCCCCAAGCTCTCTGGAAGAGAATCCAAAGAGATGGTATCGACAGTTGAGATTTGTTCTTTTCAGGGGGGACAGCTTCCTCTCTTTGATTTTCATTTCATACTACATAGGAGAAGGCCACCAAGTTTGGGCAGTGAATGCCATCTTTTAAGCCTTTGCTACCTGCAATTAATCGTGTGAGGACATCTGTAAAGGTCTCCGAGGTACAGACCATTTGACAGCAGTCATTTGAACTATTTCTGATCAAATCTGGCTTAAAATTCTGTTCAAAATATTCAGTTGTGCTGTCAGAACAGTAACCAGGAGAATATTTTCCCCAAACACAATTGATCAATGTGTGCTGCTAACAATGGCATAAAATACCATTTTTATAACAGGATCAAATTAGATAATTCCCAAAATTTTATCTAAAACAGCACGTACAAACCTCAGGCAGGTCAGAAGGCGGGAGGTGCAACACGGGAGGTGCATTTAATCCCTCACACAAATGCCCCTACATTTGGGCTTTGGAGTCCCGGTTCAGACACCCAGCTTGGGACAGTGCAGCAGCCACATGCTGGGTGTTCTCCCTGAAGACTTACACCAAGGAGAAAAATAAAATTCCCTCTCCACCCTCCTAGTCAAGGAGCATATTATTTTTAGGGAGATTGATAGGTTTTTATCATGCCTGCTCCACTGATGGTGGTGCTACAGCTCTTACAAGACAACAAAAAGTGGCCACCAACTAGTCAGGCTAATAATGATCTGCCTGTGCTGAAGGAAGGGAACAAACCCATGGGCAAGCAGGTCTGGAGCAACACTATGGTTAAGGCTCTGGCTTTTTTCCCTGGGTTAAGACAACGAGCTGTGTAGCTGGAGAGAGCTCTGCTCCTGAACTGCATGTCAACCATTAACTAACTCCAGGTACTAACACCTTGTTAAAGGGTAACACGGCTACTCTTCCAGAGACTGGTCCAGCAGAAAGGGGAGCGAAGCCACCACAGGCACGCTGGCAGTAAGGCCTAGATGGTGCCTTTTTTTTTTTTTAATTTTATTATTTTCTCCTGATTTAACAAACTGTGTTCAGCTCCCCACCTCCCACCCAGGCCAGGAAGCCACATGCTCAGCTAAGCCCCTCTTTCCAAGGTCACTAATGAAGGAGCGAGGCAGCCCGAGCAGCAGCACAGGGCCCCACACATCTGCCCCTTCCCAAAGGCAGCCCTTTAAAGGCAGCTCTCCCCGTGTCCCAGACTAGCAGAGAACACCCATGCATGAAAGATGGACGGCCTATTCATCGGCAAAAGGTTAATTTATTCTTTTAAACATGTTCTGAGCACTGAACAGCAGTACCATGCAGTGGGTACAGGAAATTCCAGACCTAAGCTCTGGTTCCCCTCCCACACAAGCCGTCTGCTCAATTTTCCATAGGCTGCTACAAGCTTGTCACAAGTTGGGACTGGAACCTAATGGGTATCTGACCACGTTGTGCACATTAGCATCTTAAAATCCTTGTTCAATATATGGACCATAAGCATTTTTCCAGTGGAAAAGTCTATCTCTGTGAATTCAAGCATAACTGCAGGTTTGCTTTAGGTCCCCCAAACACTGAACTACTCAAAGAAAAGCCCCAAAACAGATGAAGTTATACTGGGAAGTGAGCAACTTTATAGGACTTGAATTGCACAGGAAGAAAAATCAAACCAGACTTGATAGCAAGAGAGCTTGCGGCTGTCACTTCTCCCTAACTTGTAACTCCCTAACTGCCTAACCTCTTTCCAGACAAAATGACCTGGACATGGGGTTCAGCTAAGTCACCCTCTATTGCAATAGATGAGGATGCAGTGACAACAGCAGCTGGGGCAGCAAAATAAACAGCAGCCTTCAGCCTAGAAGCCGTAGAAGACACCTACGAATCAATGCCTCTTCCATTGGTGCAGCTGGAGCAAGGAGAGCAAGGAAAGAGGCAAAAGACACACAAAAACGCTGCAAAGATCAATGCCTCTTCCATTGGTGCAGCTGGAGCAAGGAAAGAGGGAAAAGACACACAAAAACACTGCAAAGATCACCACTTGGGTAGTTTTTTTTCCCAGAAAAACCTCAGAAAGCCTTGCAGGTGCACTCAAGGGCTGGCCAAGCTCACCCACACTGAGCACACAGCCTGCGCTCCGCTGCCAGTCACGGCTGGTGTCCCAGGTCACCGGGTGGAAACCACAGGGTTTGCGCGACGTCCTGCAAACGCATGGCTCCCAGTCGCCAGCTCTGCAGGACTCGTTTCCTGAACCGCAGAGTCTCCTCTCTGCCCACTTCACAATTACTGAGCACTAGACACATTTTTGTCAATTGGTCCCTCTGGAGAGGCATAAATTGTTTACATTGGCAAACAGACAGCTGAGCCGCTGAGGAACCTCAGCCCCCAAGTAGCTGCTTCTCCTCAGACAATAAAACAAATATTTTCATGATCTTTCTTAATAAGCACGAGTCTGTTCTGCATTCTGAAGAGCAGAGCAGGCGACAGGCTGTGTGGTCGCACAAGCTTTTCCCAAAGATTTGTTTTTTTAATAATAGCAAACTGGTATTTGCTTTACATTTTGCCCCTTGCGTGGTGTGCAGCAGCAGCCCTGCGGGCCCACGCTGCTTGCGGCACTCGGCAGTGGCTGTGCTGAGCTAAGGGAGCTAACGGAGGCAGTGCCAAAGCTTTTCCTCTTCATCTGCCTGGCTGCTTTCACCTTGCAGAGCTCGAGCGCCCGCTGTCCCTCCTCGGCTGCACATCTCAGCAGCTGCCAGGTCTCACCTCAGACAACAGCACCAAGTTTCATTATAAGGCAGAAAATCTGGACAAGAGGGTTATTTTTCCTTTCTTTATTGCTTATTTAAGATTCTCATGTAGCTTAAAAGGAAGCAGTGCCCTCTCGCTCCACCAACTCAGAAATGCAGGCATCTTCCTCTTTGGAAAACACAAAGCTGCTGGAGAGCAGGCAGCACCACAAATATTCAAAGTCTGTACAAAAGCATCAACAAGAATCAAGGAAGTGAAACTTAGCTGAGGGACAGGGCAGGAGAATATTTTATTTGAACCGCTCAAAGCCGTAGCTAAGGTTCTTTTTTACAAAACTTTATGGTAATACCTCAAGGAAAGGTTTTTGAGCACCCTAACTCCATGCTTGAAGATAAAAGCTTGAAGTTTGTATTTGGGAAGTTCGCAGCAACACATCTGAACCTCCCCCAAAAGAATAACTTTGGTAGTGCTATTTCCCAGGCTAAATGAAAAAAAATGATAATAAAGAAGAAAAAGAAAAGCAGCAAAGGGAGAGAACTCTTATTTTTCCAACTTTTCTTACAAAGCTTGCAGCTTTTCTCCTTTCTTAGCTAAGGAGATATCCCTTCCAGCTACAGAAGTTACCTTATATTCAGCATGCAAAGAACTGAGCTAGTCTCCAGTTTCCACATGCAGACTAATCTCACAAATTGTGCATTCTCAGTGATGTGTAAAGCACGATCTTACTTTGGGCCAGCAGACATCACGGGGCAGCTCTCCTCTGTGCAGAAGTCTGTAATGGTTCCATACAGCATATTGATCTGGTTGAAGAAGTCGACAGCTGTGAAGCATTGAAAACAGGAATTATCCCTCTGCAGCATAATGGCAGTGCAGGCTTCCTGCAGCTTCCATTGCAAAACACACAGTGCTGAAAAACATATCTACACATTCCAGCCCCCTTATGATAGAACCTCTTTGCTATGGATTTTTCTGAGATATACACAAAGTGTGGAACACGACCACCAACTCATTTCTCAAATAGCCTCTGGCAAGAGCTACTGCACTTCCCACTATAGCAAAATCTTCATTCCAGAAAGGAAGAGAAAGCAGAGTTATTTCCTCTTCCAAACGCCTGGCACGTTCTAATAGAATCCCAAATTCTACTGGCAAGTTTATAATAAAACAAACATTTTCAAGTGTAAACTATCCAAGTAGAGAAAACTGCTGCTCATTAGCTGACACAAACAAACATCCCGCAGGCCTCATATCCCAAAGGATAATCCTTGCCAAGAACATTTATGCTACACGAAAACACTACACACAAGGAGGAGGAAGGATGAACAGAAGGCATGACAGGGTTAGTGAAGGGAATTCTGTTCCTCAGATTATCAATTATCAATTCATTACCACAAACCACTGGCTAGTTTACAAACGAGGAAATATTATGAACTATCCTTTGAGCCTCCATTTGGAGCTTTTTTCCAATTGCTGAGAAGCACAGAGAACTACCAGGGCATCAAGATGTAAGTTTTACCACTTCAAAACGACTTTCAAACACTGATGTCATGGGTGAAATTTAAAAGGGACCAATGGGAAGCATTAGGAAGTCAAAGTCCAACGTGGCAGGGTTAACTTCTTACCACTAAATGCAGGACATGATTCCAGAATAATAGCTGCACTAAATATTCCTACTCCCTTCTCCTAAAATAAACAACTGCTGTAACTGCTGCTTCTGCATGAACCCAAGGAATACAAACAGGCATGAACTCAAGTCTGGTGGGATTGACTTGAGTGTCTGTGCTTGTGCTTCGCAATCCATGCAGGAGATTCAGCAGTCACAAGAACACGCAGATCAAGCGCTGGGGAACCCAACCCCTGCTATTCAGCCACAGTGCTCTATACATTTAACTACTCCACCAGCATGCCCTGAAGCTGAACAGCACTGCATGCAATGCAAAAACGAGGTTAATGTCCCAATGCTCAGTTCACGCCGCGTTGCCCCTGGCCCTTAAGAGCACAACGGGAGCCTGGCAGCTCATTTAGCAGCCACCTCCCAAGGCCACTTGTGCAGCTGAGAGACCGGCTCCGTCTGTGGGAGCTCACGGCAGGGCATGTTCCCATCCGACCCGCCTGCAGGACCGGGTGGAATTAAGAGCAGCAACACAGTCTTCCTGATCCAGTGCTCAGCTAAAGGAAAGCCAGGGCCATGGCTGCAAACCACCCCACGTTACTTGGTAGCCAATCCAAATTGGTTAATCTACAGGGAATCTTAATCTAATCTAATCTTAAATCTACAGGGAATGACATGTCCACTAATGAAAAGGATGTTGACATCCTGAATTTCAACACCTGCAGATAGCACGCACAGTGAGAGGAACAGGACTGAGGAAAAGGCAAGGCACAAATACCTTAGCTCTCCTCACTGATTTCTCAAGAGAAGAAACACTAAAATCTACAAGCACATCACAGCAGCAAGTTACTGCAGACATGGACCACAAGATACAACTCCCTCACAGCACTTCCCAGGTATCAGAAAAGGGAAGCAAACAAAACCTGGTAGGGCATCCAGCCATCTCCAGCCACAGGCTTTTTTCCCACCCCCTGGAACAGCAGAAAAGAGCAAACAGAGTAGGGAAGGACTGACAAGCAGCAGAGGATGAGGACTGCTAAAGCTTATTGGGGCAGGGAGAGGTGGCATTTAACACTGCAAACACAGCCAGAGGCCCTTAGGTACTGCCCTTATTTCTTGGGGGAACAGAAGACACATTTATCAATTATAAAGCAGTGGGGGTGTTGCATTTCTCAATTTGTTTTTAAGGCTTTTGCAATCCGGGGGGTTTCAAATAAAACTAAGAAACTGATGACATTTATTATCTTAGACTTCTTTTCGTTTGAAAGCACATACTTTTAAAAACCACACGTAGTCAACTCGTTACCAGAATGACCCACAGCTCAGCCCAGGGCTGTGGGCTGAGCAAAAATTAAAAAAAGTGCATCTGTGAGCAAAAATTAGGAAAGTGCATCTGTGAGCAAAGGGCAAAACCAACCACAATAAACAACACCTGTGTTTACTATTTCAACACCTCACTCAAAGGAAGAGGCTCACAGTCACCATTAGCTGGTACAGGGGCAGCAGAGGGATACTCTCAGCAGTTCAATAGGCCACTTTAGTCACTTTGGGAAAAAAAAAAGGTAAAAATCAAAGGCCTGCTTTGCTGCAGTGAGGCGTGGGAGAGAACTGTTTCATTGTAGAAGACAGCTGTGACCATGAGGCAACGTCCACTTGCTTTTGTCAAGTGCTTCCCTGCCTTTTGCCACCCAGCTAATTCAGCAGCCAAACTGTTTGGGATGGTAAAAAGGCTGCTGCCACACAGGAAAGGAAGGACATGGAAGGGGAGATGCACTGAAAAAAAACCCAGAAGGTTGCAACCAATATACAGAGGGTTCTTAGTAAAGCTTACTTATAAAGACTGGCTGACTTTGTTTAGGTAGTGTGAACCATTTTTAATGAAGAACAGCATGGGCAATTTCAACAGTCCCTGCAACAGGGGCAGCTGATCCAGAGCACCAGGTGGCCAAGGAAGAACTGGAAAACGGAGGTCAAAAGAATGGTTTCACTTCCAAGCCACGGCAAAGAGCAAGCAGAAACAGAGAGAATTACATAAAATAGGGCATCTACCTTGAGTACAATCTATACTGCACTGCAGTGTACAGCCAGCTTAGCAGTTGGCTTTATTGACTGTACACAGAAGGCCAGTAAATAACCAGATAGAGCCCACGGTTTGTGGCAGCCCAAATCCTGCATGGGCCACACAGGACAACAGGACTTGGGCTAAGCCATTCCCTGAGGCCAGCAGCAAGCTCCCAAATCCACGCAGCAGGGAGAGGAGGAGGAGGAGGAGAGCAATCCCAAAGGATTGGCGAGGCAATCGGTGTCCCCCCTCGCCCGAGACAGCTGGGCCAACTTACTGTTCACTGCCACCCACTCGTTGAGGTCCTCGCCCTCGGGCAGCATGACGGCCATGCGGAGGTTGCCGCTGCCCAGCGTGGCCTCGGCGTGCTTCAGCAGCTCGTACTGGTGCGAGCCCTCCGGGATGTTCTTCTTGGGCTTGAAGGTCTTGGAAGAGCGGCTGCCGCTGCACAGGGGAGAGCAAAGATTGGGAGGACTCGTGAGAACAAGCAAAAGATGGGGGTTGGAAAGTTCCTCCTGCTCCCCAGTTCTCACGGAGAAAAGAGGGATTCAACACAAACCGGCTGGGTAGATGCTTTCATTTGCTTTTGGCTTGAAGCCATTAAAGGGCTTTTCAGCATCAACAGTCACCAAGCTTTTTTACCATAATACAGGACACAAGATAACAGAAAACCCCTCTTCAACACCTGCCCTCGAGGGACACGAGATATCACCACAAACACAGAAGAATATTTGGGGTAAGGTCAGCCCGTCCAGACCCTTCTCCCTTCAGATCAGCTAGGACACATTAAGGTCACTATTCATTAACTTGAAAATAGGCAGCTGTTATCCAGAAAAGCACAGCCCTTTGGACTCCTACCTGGCACAGAACACTGCTTTAGCTACTCCAATTCACCAGCAATGCATCAGATCCAGAAACGGGTGCAAAAAAACTAGGAGGGAGGGCTGAAGGGAACATACAATGTCCTTTTCACGTATCTCCTATTCAGAAGCTTATCTGCTTATTTCAAGTATTGCTGTTTAGAAACCTCGTTTTTAAATTGCTTTTGCTCAAAAATATCAAAACGGTTTAGCTGAAGAACATCTTCCCAACTCTAAATGTTTTTGCAAAACATGAATTGAGCTCTAAAAAGATGTTTAGATACTCGAATGTTCAATGATGGCAGCAACCCCAGCCAGCACGTGAACCTTTGGCATGCCAGACACGAGATGCACAAAACTCCAAATATTTGCACAAGTGTCGGATAAGCCAGGATGTGCAAATTGTTAGTGTCTGTGGAAAGCAAACATTTCTTCTGGGAAGAAAAAGGCAGACCTCTCAATTCCAACAAAAGGCCAGAAAGTAGTGAAACCCAGGCCACAGCGTTTTCAACACAAACATTGCCCAGTTCTCATTTCTTGTTACTAAGTATTTGCCAGTTTTTCTACAGGTCTCTAGAGGCCTGAAGAGAATTTTTAGTAGTACAAGAAAAACCTTTTTGGGAGGTAAAGGTAGAGGACAAGGGTGCTCTGTGGGGCCCATCTGGTGTTTAAGCTACATGATCAAACTTTCCAAAGTTGGAGCTGATCTTTGGAGCAATTTTATTGCTCATGGTCACAGAGCAGCGCTCCGAGAAAGGTATTTTTCACTCTGTTCCTCCCCTCCCCACTCCTCAGCCTTGTAAAATAGAAATCAAGAACCACTCGCTTCTAAAAGCCTGATCGGTGACAGCTCTAGCAGAGACATTCTGCACACCAAAGAACACCAAAAATGCTCTTCTTCCCTAAACACGACAGGTGATCAAAAGAACACACCGTACGACAAGCTGGTGACAAAACTATCTACAGTTCATTAAGTCTCCGCTTATATCTGAGCAAGAGGAGGATAAGAAAACGTATTGCCATGAGAGACAAGTCACAAAGCTTCCCAAATTTGGGGGGTGAAGTAACATCTCCTTCACAGGAGGATCCTTGAGCTTAGGCAGATGCCAGGAAGGTGCTGTTAGAGATTTAGGTGGTCCTGGCCCTACCCTGACCACCCTTTGCCCCAAAGCAGCATTGTTTTTCTCTCCAGACACACACCCCTGCACCCACCCACCCACTTCACAGCCAAGATGCCAACGCAGGGGAGTAAAAACGCAATCTAAGACATTGGGCAACAGCCCTGGTGCACTTCTGTGGGGAGAGGGCTGACACACGGCCATATCCACAGTAAGGGGAGAGACGGGGCCCGTCATATAAAGCAGGAGCAGAACAAAGGCTGCTCCGTGTCTAAGCCAACACGGGGCTCGTTCTGGTGGCCTCCGAGGCGGCCGCTCAGCCGAGGGGGTGAGACGGAGGCCCGAGGAAAGCAGAGCCAAGGAGCTCGCCCAAGGACACGGTCGGGCTTGAGCAAACTCCGGGTACCGATCCGGCCGTATCCATCCCACAGCACGAGCTTGCTAGGCAGCAAACCACGGCACTGCAGGCCTGGGGAATATCCACCAGGATCAAGGAAGCGGAGGAAGGATGGCCTGTTGGGAGGTCATTAGTTATCAGTTCATCTCTGCTATCCTGCTCCCCATAAACATGGAGTTTCCTCCCAAAATCTGGAAGGAAAAAAATAAGAAGAACCCTGTAAAACAGGGTCCGCAATCCTCTAGCCTCATCAGCAATTCCAAACAAGCCATCCCCTCTTCCTATGCCTCTATTTGCCTGCACTATCTTGCTGATCATTGCTTTTGTAATCCAAGCCGGCCATTCCTAAACCAGCAAGAAACGGCCTCCTGCAGGAGACAGTCGGGGAAGTGCCCCAAGTGGAAGGCAGCTAGAAGAAACACAGGCTGCCACTCACCACGGGCTATGGAAGCATCTGCCAGGTGGGCAGTAAGGCACCAAAATGCCCTGCCTTTGTGCAGCTAACCAGGCTAGAAGGTGACTGCACGTGCAACAGAGCTAGGAACTGCATGTGAACACGCACGTGAACCAAGAGAGTTAAAACATGCAAGCACCTAATACAGCTCCTCTAAGCCCAAACCCTCATAGGACAAGTTGGCTCTTGGGGTGTCCAGCTGTAATCACCACCACAAGCACGGTTCCATGTACCTTGCCAGTCCAGAGGCTCTCCTGTTACTTAACCAACACCGTCCTTGTCCATCTACACCTTGGCACTATCACTTGAATCCACCTTCTGTGCTGCAAGGGGGATGTCCCTGCTGGAGCAGGGGGTTGGACTAGATGATCTTTAGAGGTTCCTTCCAACCTCAACCACTCTGGAATTCCGGGGAGTCCAAACAAGATACAGTAATCTCCTTGGAAAATATCTCAAGGAATTCAGTTCCACAGGAGGTAGAGGCCACTGCTGTTCCCACTCGTCAGAGGCTCCCTGGAGGCTGAGGAGCTCAGTGCTGCTAGATCCTGGCGAGTCCTAAAGATCACAGCACGGGACCCCCGTGAGGGTAAAGAAGAGAAGCTTGCCCTAGGGAAGAGCAAAGAGAACAGGCTGTAACGGCACCTTCTTCGGGAAGAACCTGCTACATGTATTCTTATGAACGGCCTATGCGATTAAGGCCATGGGTTAGAATCTTCCTTTCCTCAGGGGAGTCAATGTCCACGCAGGTAACTCTGCACACCCGGCACATGACCCAATACCTGCAAAACGTGTTCATCACCATGGCCCAAGTGAAGCAAGTCCCCCAAATCAGCTTTCTGACCCATCACCTGGACGTGCTCGAGAGAACAAGCAGACCTCAAGACAGCTCACCCAACATTTATCTGAGGCATGAAAACTTTACCCAAATCCTTGGGTATTTCAGCTCCTGCTTTCTCATCTGCAAAGGCCTTCACGAGCGTTAATCCTTGCAAACTATCTTTGAAGTAGGTATCATCAGCATCTTGTGACACACAGGGAAGCCGAGCAAGATGATTATTAGGGAAGATCAACAAGTAAATTTATCAGATGTCCTCAAACTTTAGTTCCTTATCCCCTTGTCTCCTTTCTCCTCCTGCACCTCCTTTTAAATTCTGCTATACAGACACACTTTAAGGTGAGAATTAAGTACAAGAAAAGCACTTCCTGCCTTCAAACAACTATACTGAGTTTCCTGCTAAGAATAGACTTATTGCACTATGACCATGCTGGTTTCTGAAGCCAAAATGTCAACATTAAAATAAATAAACAAAAAAGAAGCTTTCCTACTTTTGAGAAATCAGTATTTCACCCCTTAATATCTTTTTCTCCATGACAATCAAAGCATCAAAAGGACAGCAGGGAAAATTAAACAGTGTATGTTCAAAATCCACACTGACAAGAGGCGACTCGAGCATTTCTATTTATAGCACTGAGCAGCCGCAGCATTTCTGGTGTGCAGACAGAAGGTGCGTGCGCCAGGCAGCGCTCGCTTCGCCTCCTGCAGCAGCACAAGTCACTAACTTCTCAGTCCAATTCCCACTCGTTAACACGAACCCATCTCAGCGCTTTAATTTGGGGGAAAGGACTCCGTGGAGCAGCAAGTACCATAATCTCTCGTCCCTCTCAAGTGCCAACACACAGAAGGTGAAGGAGAAAAACCAAAACAACCAATGTCTGGAAAAGAAAAAAAGAAAAAAAAAAAAAAGAAGACAAGCTAGAACTGCAGGTCAACCTCCTGCTCACAGAGGTTACAGTGGAGCTGTGAGCCCTTCTGCTATTTCCAACAGCTCCCCGGGGACTGGAGAGCACCCAGCAGGATGCCAAGGCCACCAGGAGGGGCGGCCCTGCTGTGCATCACCTGCAGACCATGCGTGGGAAGCAGTCCTGGTGCCCGGTGCCACCTTCCCTCAGGGTGACCACGGGAGCAGGTCAGCAGCTCCAGGAGAGCCACGGCGCTGCCCGCGCAGCCCAGGGCACCCCAGCAGCCTGCGCGTGCTCCAGCACAGCACCGGCTCACAGCTGAACCCCACGAAACACCGCAAGGCTGTTCAGCACCGCGCGAGGGCCAGAGCCAACAAGTGTGTGCACAAAGACAGCACGGGCAAGTGCAGAAGCCCACAGCTCCCGCCCAGAAAAGCATCCATGTGTTTAACATTCTTCCTCACAGTATTGCTGCAGCCAGTAATAAAAGCACCAGGCTTCTAGAGGGCTTGTCTCCCTAACAAAACTAACTTTTAAACTTTTTAAACGGTGAAGCCGGCATAAGCACGGCTCTCCGGAAACTCAGGCTCTGCCAAGATCACGAGGCAAACCGAAGCAGACAAGCTGGGGATTAGCTGAGACCTGCCAACTCCTCACACAACAGAGTCGCTTTCCCAGGTTGGAAAGCAATTCTGGGGCTAGATTTTTTTTCTCTCCTCCTTCTCCCCTACACAGAGGACAAATTGGTTGAAAAATTCACATTCTTGAACACATGGTCTGTGGGTAAAGAATATATGTTGTTTATTCCTCACTGGCTTTGTTGTAGCAAACGCTGCCCGAGAAGATTTTCATTTACGACACAGTGCTGATGCTTCCCAGGGCGGCTCTTAGGAGATTTAAGACTAACCTTAACTGTCTCATGTGCCTGGATTTACTACCTGGAAATACAAATGCCAAGGTTAAAAAATGGCAAAATTAGTGGGGAGGGAGGCTACAAAACAAGCCTGCCCAAAGCTGCCCCTACATTCAGAAACTGTGAGGTCACCTCTTTATTAAGAGATGTCCTTTGTTCCTTCTTGCAACGTGCCTATGGCCGCGAGGGCTCCGAGAGACTCAACTCAGGCTTTATAAACCAGTAACAACAAGAGCCAAGTTTCTTCTTGCCACATTTTGGCACGCTCTTTCCCTGACACTGTAATTAGGGAAGCTCTGCACAGCATCTTGAGGAACACGGAGCAGATCTCGCCCAAGCAACACGAGGCTTCCAGCCCCTGCTGTGCAAACCCATCCGCAGCACGTTGCCCTCGCAGCCCCTGCTCGCCCTCACCCGGCATCGCTCCCCAAGCAGAGCATTCAACCCAAGCGCTGGCTTGGGTTTCGTCTGCCCGTCAGGAGAGTTTCTTAGCAGCTCCAGGTCCTTGAATTTGCCAAGTTCACAAGAAATTCAGATTTCAAGGAAGAAAAAAAGAAAAAAGAAAAAAAAAAAAAAAGAGGAACTATCAGGGACTTGGGGGTTTTAGGACAAAACCCTGTTTTTTCAGCACAGGGGATGACAACACTGGTAAAGCAACGTGGGTTACCCCCAAAACAAGTGGTTCTTTGGATGTCTGTATGTCTAGAGATTCAGCCAAAAGCCCAAAGTTCAAGTCTTTCTTTCCAGTGAAACACCATTACCTGTCCTTCGCAACCCACCCTTTCCCTTCGCTAATTTTCTGTATGCTTTTGAACCCAGTCTAGACCAGCCTAGTTGATGAGCCTTCAACTCATCTAGTGACTTTCAATTCTATCATTAACACGAAACAGCACCTTGTTATGCCAAAGTATTGACAGTGAAACAAGTATCTGCATAAGAATTTTGATTTCGAGTTCAGCAAGGCTACAACTAAAACCCATCTCCTTTTCCTAGAAAACGAACTATATTCACAGATTAATGCTTGAGAGGCATGAGAGGAGGCAGATTCAAGTATTCCTATCAATATTTCTTAATAAATAAAGGTACCATACCAGCATGCACAAGACTCCACATGTTCAAAGGAGAGCAAGAGTTTATCAGATGATTCACAGGCAGGAAGGGAAGTGTTTTTCTCAGGGTAGCCTTAAGGAATGCTTTTGCTTGCCCCAGCCCTCACCACCCCGTGCTGCAGACTGTCCTACCACACGCAGCTGGCCTGTTCCTCCCACATTTCTTCACCCACCTTTTCTTCTTCTAAGCAATGTCCATCATAAAACCCATCAAGCACGTTTTGGAAATGAAGCAAACTGGGGCTCCCATTGGCAAAAGCTGGTTTCTCTTAGAGGCACCACAACGGAGCTGGAGAGAAGCTCTTGCCTGCCCTCCCCAGCAGCCTCTCCCGGCGGAAGGCACGAGGATGACGGGTGAGAGGCCGGAGCGCTTGGCACACAGAGGCTGCAGTGTCCCCGCTCAGAGGCCAACCCGCAGAGGTGGCCACAGGCCCCGTCTCCCATCGGCTGGACCCCACGCTTCTCCGGGTCTCTCTGGGCCTCGTGTTCCACCCGCAGCCTCAGGACACTCCTGCCCACGTGAGGAAGGCCTGGTGCTACAAAGGACGAGGCTAAAACTAAGCCCTGCACGTGGGTAGCAGTGGGGTCCCTACTGCTGACCCCGCTGCCTTCTTTGTGCCAAGGAAGCCCTGTCGCCTTGCTCGGCTCTCGTGCCGAGCACATTCCCTCGTTTCAAGCTTCCCATGGAGACCCAAGTCCCTCCACACACTTTCTTCCTTAATCCATTCAAAACTTGTCGTAAGAAAGGAAGGAGGATTATCCAGAACGTTTCACTCCACGCTCCTCGGCGTTCACTGCCTATCTTGAAAGAAACACAAGTGTCCTCTCTCACACAACTGATCTTACTACAAAGAGCAAAGCTGAGGGCTGGTCTTAGCCGGTCTGTCAGGCATTTTAATTAAATCCCAGTTTCCCTGGGTATTTGAACCCTCATACTGAGTGTGTGTATGTGTGTGTGCGCGCACACACGCATGCCTCAGAACTGCAGAGTAGAAGCAAACATCGTTTGTATTCCAGTCACCTAATACTCATGTAGTCCCTCGTTGAAAGAGCCGACTGCTGCAATTCTGAAGGAGGTAAATATGGGCTACTCCTTCCTCTGTGACTGCTTCATTTCCTCCCGAGAACTGCAGAGGAGGAGTTTGGTATCTTTATGCTTTCAGTCACTAATTCAGTTCTCCGCAAACCAAAGGCTGCTGTTTTCTCACTAACACTCCCCCTTCTTCCCCAAGAAATGCTTATTTCTGTCAATTAGCATTAGTTTGGTAAAAAGGGAAGGGCATAGCACGAATTCAAACTAAAGTTACAACTTCACCCAGTTACACTTCAAAGTTTCCTTTCCACTAAGGTTCAAACCTCAGTCCCTTAATGCACCAAGTAAACCATTCATTAGAAGAAAGAACTACTACTCTTTTGCCAAGTCCACCCTTTTCCATAGGTAAACCTCAGCATTAAAAAGTCATCCCAACACTTACTTCTGCCATACACAAATGTATGGCACAATTCCCTTGGAAGAAAGGGGATTTGATAAAGCTGTAGGGAGCATAGTATTGGAAGAGGCTGAAAGGTTGCTCAAAAGGATGCCATGAACACCCTGCAGCAAGAGCTACTTTATGAGAAATAAAGACACAGAGGAGGCAGCTCTGCCCAGTGGCAAACTCATTCGGAATCAGCAAAACGAGATGCCTGTGATGGAAGGTTATAGAGCGTGTTAACTGGGCACACCGACAAGGTCGCCGCTGCGGGGGGCCTGCGGAGACGCCACCCTGCGAGGTTTGCAGCCTAAACACCTCGAGAGCACGTCTCCAACCTGGTACCTGAAGGATGAAGACACTGCCTGCAAGCAAAGCGCAAGAAGAGACCAACATCCTCCAATCCGTGTCGTCTTGAAGACGCGCTCCAGAAGCGCCGCTCGGATACTGCCCAGAAAACGTTGGGTTCTGAAGGAAATCCGCTACTTGGAGGGAGGATGTCTGGTAACAGATGCGGGTGTGAGGACCATACTGCACATGCTACACAGACACATGGAAACATGAAAAACAGAAGGATGAACATGAACGTTGCACAGGACATAAGGAAAGAGAAGGGTTTGGGGTTTTTTTTTTTCCCTTTTTTTCTTTTTTTTTCCCAAGAGAGAATCAACAACATGCCAGCCTTGGTCTGACAGTCAGCATGAATACCAACAAGAAAGTGACACAAATCAACCCAAGAATACAAGCATCCACAGATGGTCGGAAATGAAAACTCTAAGTCACCTTTACACAAGTTGCAAGTAAGCAAATTCCGAACGAAATGCAAGAAAAATAGAAGTCTGGGGGTTGTCTTTTAGCAACCCATCTGATTTTGTTTAAAGACAAGACAACAGAGGGATAAATGAAGAAGAAGGTGTAAACTGTTTAAGCAGGCATCGAGGAACAGTCACGGAGAGCACCATTAAGTGCCCTGGAGAGCTGCACCACGGGCAGCCTCTCCAAGCGCCGGCCCTTCAGCATCGCGGGGACTCCAAGGGAAGGGGGATTCACACCCACAGGGCGGGGGAGAACAGCGTGTCCCGCGCTGCCATTTCCTCCCCGTAATGCCGGCTCAGCTCGCAGAGCAAGGACAAGAGCATCCCTCGGGAAAGGCACACGCTGTATTGCACGACGGACGGTTCCGTGCATCACGGGGGGTTCCTGACACGCAGCTACGTTTGCTCCACGTACTAACATTACCAACTCATGCTACACAATCTTTGCTCTTACCAGTCACACCCTTCGAGTCCGCTTAAGGAGCAGGGAGGAAGCACCGTTGGTCAGCATGCAATCTATGGGCTGCTCAAGATGACGAATTACAGCAATAAAAGCTTGGCTCAAATATCAAATTAGCTCCTTACTTAGATACCAAATATAGTGCTTGGAGAACGTGCCTCAGAACATGGACGGCTTCCCAAAACGCCCATCGGTGCTGTTAAAAACCAATGCTTTATGAACAACTAAAGCAAATCCAGTCATACAACCTTTGAAATCACAGCAGGGTGTCAAATTCTATTTTTTTTTCCAAGAATAATGAAATGGCTTAAAACAGTCTTCAATCCTTTTTAAAAAAGCAAAAAAGAACAAGTTGTTAATGTCACTGGGGAAGGGGGGAAGCCATACTAGAGAAAGGGAAGCTGAACTAAATTTTAATGGAGTGGGTCATTCAACACACCATAAAAGGCCGTTTTTTATTGCCACCCCCATGTAAAACACACTGACGACACGAACAGTGCCCATGTAAAACACACTGCCATTTCCCAAGAGCAACCTCAGAGCGTGCACTGCGGATTACACTTTCACATTGATTAACGGGTGTGATAGCATCTGGTTTCAGGAAATAACAGAAGGATCATTAGAGTCAAGGAATGACACAAAGAAGCACAGGAAGGAGAAATGGACGTGAGCAGCAATGAGTAAGCTAAGGGCTTCCAAAAATACCCTCCCTTATCTTATCACCAACTCTTGCTTAAACATCTCCCACAGCTGAAGCCATGTTCACAAAGTCTGCTTCTGCATTGCAAAGGATCTTACCGAGAAAACTCAGCCCTCTGACATATCTCCATGTGCCACTTTCATTTCCAGATTCTGAATGCTCAGCCAGGCCCTAAACCTGTTATTCCATTCAAGTAAAGCCAAGACTACTTTTCAAGTTGGCAAAAACGTAATTAAAATGCATACTCACCAAGCTAAATATGGGCTACTCCATTAAGGCTAACATAGGAAGCCCACCCAATCACACTCCGGGCACAAATTCCTTTCATGTTCAAAATCAGATATCTCCTTTTTTAAGCAAGGGAGGAATTGGCCAATTTCTACCTTATGCTCATGTATTCTGCCAGAAAGAAAGAAATTAAAGTTGGGGTAGAGACCACAAACTCGTGCATTAGGAGTTCTTATTTGCAATGTGTGTTCTTCTCCACGCAAGGAGAACACTGCGTGTACTTGAGCAGCGCTCATATTGCTAAGACACAAGTGATTAAGTCCGGAGTTAAGCTCCCACACTTAATAGCCAAGTGCAAGCACAGCAACTGGCAAGAAAAAAAAAGAAAAACTGTCTAGAAAGGGGCAATGTGTAAAACTTGAAATCAAACTGAACTGAAATATGGATAAGATCACAGGCAACACACCAGAATAACAAAAGGAATGGATTCAGGCCAAGGAACAGCTGTGAGCTGGAGGAGGAAAACAGAGAGAAGAGGGTGAACAAGACATAAGTGTCTCCACACAGGGAGAAAAACAGGAGGAAACTCGGAACAATAAGCTACGGTTGTTACTGGATTTACGGGGGGAAGAGGGAATAACGAGAAAAGGATCCCTGGCAAGTTCTATCTGTGCAGTGCAAGTCTGTGCTTTGAAGGCCAAGACAAAATGTTTGTGAGTTATTCTCAGCTTTCTCATGAAGAACGACCTAAAAGATCCATGAGGAAAAGAACTGTCTTCCTAGTCACCAGAAGTGGCTGCTTTTAAGGGTTTCCGAGCGCAGTTTCAAAGAAAAACTCCTCTTACCTTCAGGAATTCATAGAAGGCTGTTGTTTTATTAACACAAAGCTATTATCTCAGACGCACAAATGCGGTAACCTCTGACTTGGGTGGTACATATACTATGTGAGAAGCAAAAGTTTTAGTTTAGCAGAGAAATTCTGGGATACACAAAGCACTTTAACATGCTGAACAGAATTGGGTATCCAGTCCTGGAAAACATACATTCAGTAAGGTTTATATATTCTAAAATGTCTGGTCCTGTTCACAAAAGCAACACTACAACCTAAGAAGTCATTTCATATTTATCAATAACCAATTATAGCTGTGTGGACACGTGCTCCTCCAGACAACCCCTCCAAGGTTCTTGTTCCCATCGCTGAGAATCCTTCCCTAAAGTATCACCCTAGACAGTGGTCTGGGAAAGAATATGGCATATTCACACGCAGCATAACTGCTACACTGGCTCTGGGATTTTATAAATATATATAGATACACACACACAGGTATACACAGACACAAAAAAAAGAAACCTTAGCCTTATACTTCTTTCTTTCTGATCTGCTTTGATCCAGGAAAGCTCTGCCACAGCTTTTCTAGACAACTCAGAACGGACTCTAACTTCGGAGGGAATTGTACAGACCACTCAATTTCAAATCCAATGCATCTCCTTTCAGGACCAAGAGGAGATAATGCAACAGGCATCTTCTCCCCCAAAAAGTTCCTCCTCAAAACTTGGAGAAAAATACATTTATTGCCCTCAGTTGCCTCACAGAGCCACTAGAAAGATCCTAACAGGTTTTAACTCCCTGAAACTTGCATGGTGTGGTGCTGATCTTCCTGCAGCAGAGGATGGCAGTTCACACGGCTGCAGACGCTCCTTCTCTGCAGCAAGGCCCACCTCCCAGGCAGCAGGCACTGCAGCAAGGAGAGCCAGCACACAAAGTGCTATGCGAGTCCAAAGCAAGGAAATACTGTGTTAGGAACACAGAAGAGAAAGCAAAGGATCCTGACAACTCCACTCCGTGAACTTCTCTCAACAGAGGACTAATTCTAAAAAGTCTGTGAAAAGCAATGAAGGAAGTCACAGCCAGAAACAGATTCGGCAGCATTTTAATCCCTATAACCCCAAGCTCCCTTCTCTATGCACCAAAAAAAGCCAAACAGTACGCTCATTGTTTCTCCGTGCTAATAGGAAATTGCTTAGTTTACAAATGCTGAAACTATGGCAAAGCATATCCTGCGGTTGGGGTTGATTTGTGGGTCAAAGGCTTATTGATAGCTTTGGCAGTAACATCTTTCTTGTTGCTTATTATGGAAGACAGAGTGGTACGATCGGATGCAGCTATTTACTTCCCTAAGGAAAACTAGCAGCTTGGCTCTGCCAGCTCATTTGTTTTTGTTCTTTTAAAGCACTGGACAACACAGAAGATACCGCAGTCAGAAAGAAAGTACTGAGATGATCCAACAACAGGCAAAAACTAAGGTAAAATAAACCTGAACCAGTAAGTGAGAATACTGTTGAGATCTAATCAGGTCGAGGGAACAGTTTAATTAAACAGCCAGCCTTGGGCCCAAAAGCAGACGTGCACAGGTGCAGCTCCAAGCTGTTCACCAGAAGGTAACTTTAATATTTTATCCTTTTTTAAAAGCCTCCCTCATGGAACATATATGCTCCAAGGAGAAGTGGTGACTCACAGGCTCTCCTCTCTGCAGTTCACTGTTGACACGGGGAGAGGCTAAATCCAAAGCCTTGACAGAAAGGAAAAAAAAAATATAAATATATATATATACACACACACACACATAAATATGTAAAAAACACACTACCTTTCTTCAGGATAAAAAAACAGCCTTGTTACACATGCACCAGTCCTCCCCTGAAAGGGATCCTTGTGCCACTGCTATTCTCACCCGGCAGATGTAGAGTTAATCACACGGCTTCACTTCCATTGCAAACACTAACTGGGAAGGACAAACAAGGGAAAACAACTGTGTCATAAAAGCAAACCATTAGGAAGCAATTAAGAGCGGATGTCCCTTGCCTTGTAGCTTACACAACTTTCACACTGAGCACTGCCTTTCTTGACTGCCTGTCTTCTTTTTAAACTAACCCTTTATGGAGAAGGCATCACCCATGAACATGGAGAAGGAGCAATCGCTCAGTTCAGCAATTACACATTTCCGTAAAAGGGGTATTTAAGGCAAAAGACACCCCAAAAAAAATGCAATTCCCCGCTGAAATACCTCACAGCCTGAACGTGTTCTGCACGGCTCTTATTTCAAGGGAGATTCATTCATCCTGAAACACAAGGAGCCAGGAATCAGCATAAAGCTGGTTTCGCAACCCTGCCCCACCAGCCCTAACTGAAGGCAGCAGCAGCAGCCACGCACTGCTGGCTACCATTCATTTGCATTTCATCAGGGCTAATGGGATCATCTACCTTTCCTCAAGCAGCTGTCAGTTCACCATGATAAGCAGACATTTCCTCAAAACCAGGCAAGGAAATACTAAAAATAATCATCATCGTGGCTAAAGGAATGGCAAGAACTCCTTGCTTAAGAGTCATTGTATAAAGGGGGTAGTGCATGCACGAAAGCCAAGTCAGGAGGGTGGCACTGATGATGCACCTAAGGAAATGCTCTGCTAGCAGCAGAACAGAAGCCTCCTCCTCTTTTGCTACGTCCACACATTCCTGCTGTTTCTATTACTCTGCCACCAAGTCTCATCTCACCCCAGTGAGCCAGTACACACACGCACATGAGGAAAAAAAAAGAATCCTCCTCCACAAAAACTGTTTTTGCTGATTTAGCCTCATTGACCCACTCATTAGAAGGATGACAAGTGCCTCAATGACCTTAATGCCCATTAACAAACTGCATCCCAAAAACTGCTTTGAGGTCTTCAGGGACGATAAGTGAGGATGGAAGCAGAGTGGCAAGCACTTTAAAGGGCTTCTGAGATTTTGAAAATGAATCGTGCTACAGACAGCACAAGGAGGACAAACTCAAACACTTCTCTAACTTTTCACGCTGTATTCATTGCCATGGTTTCTGGAAGCTTTCTGCTCCGTGGAACATCCTTCCTTTACAGGGAGAGACTAGCAGAGCTGCAAGCCAAGGGGCAAATCTTTGGACAGCCAGCCTTTCAACACAGGAATTAAGCACAAAGTTAATGGTATAATCGAGGTGACACAGGCTTGAACAACATTTAGCACAAACTTCAGGGTAACACCATACTTTTCTACAGGCAGCAACTTCATTTATGCTTTAAGCAGATTAATAAAAAAACCCGTACAGTGCTTCCCGTGAAGCTCAGTGTCACAAATGATCGAGTAAAACCTCTGCCTCCAAGGAATCCTCCCGTCTCCTCCAAACTCAAAGTTTCTGTTACCTAAACTTAAGGGGAAAAAAATCCCCTTGCACAGGATAGACAAAGGAGTTGGTTCCAGCTGTAAGCCAACAGTTTTCTACAACTTCTTATTTTCCAAAGGTTTCCTCTGGCTGCCAAGCACTGCAAAAAAATCTTCCCCAGCGCACATGACACTGGGCAGCTGTTTCGAGCACCATCTCAGAGCAGCCTGTAGGAAGGATGGAAGCCCCTTTTCGTTCACACCACAGGGAGCCAAGGTGAAGAACCCACAGAGGCAGAGCAATAACCTGGCACCAAGTCAGCAGGTCTCCTTCCAGTTTACTCGTGGGCAAATGCAGGGACCCTTCACTGCCAGAACATTTCAGAAGAGAACTGAATACATCCCTAACAGTGCTGGTTAAGAGCAGCAGCAAGGAAGCACATTTCTGTGATGAGCATCTTTGCCATCATCTGCTAAATATGAACATGGCCTGCACAGTAGCAGTGTGCTGCTCAAGCCATAAATGGAGGAATACATCATACTCTTAATGCAAAACAAACAAGCAAAACTCAAAAAACAAGAACACACAACTGCAAAGAGGAGTAAAGCCCTCTTCTTAAACATGGAGCTAGAAAAAATATCTGATAACTTGACAAGAGCATTTCTAAGGGCTGGTAAATGCCTACACTTGACTTCCCCAAGACCAAAATTCCCGTTTAGAAGCTCCCATGGGAGTCTGTGATAAAAGGGTGATAAATATCACATCACCAGCTCAAGCTGTGGTCAAGGAGCACTCACAAAGCACTTGCTCCTCAGGCGGAGCTGCCATTAAACAGTTCAGCCAGGCTGCAGAATAATCTGCCCACTTGAAACACGGCTTTAATTTCAGTGGCAGCACTAAGTCAAGCCCCAGGAAGGGCATGAAAGGGAACCAGGCTGCTCTGCAGGAGCAGGAGCAGACTGGGGAAGCGGGAAGGCCGCAACGCCTGTCGGTCCCAAAACAAGCGCACCAGCTCCAGTTGTAGTATTCATCTGGGAGAGAAGGAAGGAGAAAGGGATGCCCCGCTGCACCCTCTGCGCACGCTCGCACACCCAGAAAGGGTCCTTTTCATTTAAGCACAACCCACACACACCAGAAAAAGCGGCTGGCCCCGGCTTAGCCAAGACGGCGAAACAAAGTCTGCTCCTTGCAAGGCCATCTTGCCCCGCTCGGTTTACATGCCGACGCCTCGGTGCACGTACCTCCAATTAGCAATTCCTCATCCACACGCTTCTATTCTGTCTCCTGCAGCTCCTGCCTGCACAGGCCTGTCAGCTGTTACTGCTTACACGAATCCAGGCCTGGAGCTCCCTGAACTCCACACACTGCAAGTTTACGGCAGAGATGAATGAATACGGAGAACTGCTTTTGCTTGGCTTGGCTTTTCTCTCTCGCCTTTATTTTCTCCAAGAGAAAAAGAGTTTGAGAATTTTTGACAATAACGTTTGTCCTTTCAAAAATAACTGATTTTTATGTAGCTTCCTTTTACGTAAGTTTTGCCAGCGCAGGATAACGCAAGCGTGTTACCATATGGCACGCCTACCAGAACTATCTTTAATTTCTTCCTTGGAGATTTAGGCTACAGTACCTGCAACTATGCTGTAATTTCCTTTTAGAGAAAAATCGTCAAGCTGGATTTTTTGGAACTGACGATCTTTCTCATCGCTTTTTCCTTTCCTCCTTTTTTAAGAGTCAAGACACCCTATTTAAACATCGTTGAAGTTGACAAAAACTGTTTTCCAAAAGGGAAAGACCATGAAGCCAAAACAGTGTTGCCGAAAGCGACAACCACTGTTAAAATCCAATTCCACTAATTCAGTGACTCCTCTCAAAGACTTCTTATAATGCTAACCATAACAAGAAAAGACAATGATTCCCCTTTTCTTTTTTCTCTTTTTTTGTTTTTTCACTGCATGTAGCTTTATATGCCACGGGCCCTAGCAACAGAAAAGAATAGCACTGGATTTGTCTGCAGACAAGGACCTTTCGAGGGGGGCCCCAGGCGCCCTGTGCAAACGTTATCTGAGCACAATTGCCCTGTTATGTGACTGCAAGCAAGTCCGCAAGCAGAACTCGGCTCCTGATACTGCACTTGACTGTCAAACCGACCAACTCCAGCCAAGCCACTGATGATAAACCTGTGTGGCAGGTTCGCGGCAACTTGGAAAACGTTTCTAGTAGGTGGATAATAATACCTTCATCTGCTGCATCTTTATTATGAGCTTAAAACTGGGTTCACATAAACGACGACGACTCGATCCCTGAAGCAGAGAGAACGGGGACAAAGAAACAACTCTGTTACTCCACACCCTGGAAACCCTTCCTGCTATGAAAAATATGTGGGGTTTGCAGTGCAGAATGCCCATGTGAGCCAGGCCTGTTAAAGCGTAAACATATACAACCACTATCACTGAATGACTCAGGGAAGATAACAAGAAAATCATATTGGAGAAAAGGTCATCCTATCTTTCCAGACACTTATATATGTGTGTGTACATATATTACTTGCTGGTATCTAAGAGGAAGCTTCCCCTGGCTCCCCTGAGGCCTACTCGGCATCTTTATGGGCCCGTTGGATTTCTGGAAGGCACGAGCAAGGTGCTGTCCCCCAAACTCTCCCAGGCACGTCCCAAACGGCTGTGCCACCGCTTCCAGCTTCGCCCCGCAGGAACTTCAGCTTCACTCTCTATTTTCCAACCAACAGGACTACTGAAAGCCATGGCTTCGCTTTCCCGGCTTTCGGGAGGGTCTGGAAAATTCAACAAGTATCTCATTACTGCCTTGGACAGGGTGGAGGGTCTCATGCTTCCCATGCCACGGGCGGCAGGGTTTCATGCTTCCCATTCGAACGCCACGGGCGGCAGGGCTCCCTCACCCGCAGCCGGCGGCGTTGGCGACCCCGTCCCCCTGGCAGCAGCTGGGAATCACGAAGCAGGGGGACAGCCGGGCCTCTCACGAGGAGCGGGACGGTCTCTTGCACCGGCCTCTGGCCGCCTCTCGTCTCCCTTGGGGCGACAGGCCGCTCGCGGGGTGGCTGCCGGGGCCCGTGGACGTGGAGCTCAGCGGGGCCGCTGGGCCCCGGGAGCCCCCCACAGGAGCCGGCCCTGGCCCGACGGGGGCCCGGGCTCGAGCCTAGCGGGGCCCCGGCTCGAGCCTAGCGGGGCCCGGGCTCCGCTCGCACCCCGGGCGCCCCTCCGAGCCCCCCGCGCCCGCCGTCCCCAGCGCCATCTCCACAACACGCCCGCCCGGAGCTGCGCGAAACGCCCGGCGAGCCCGGCCCGGCCGCGCCGCTGCCCCGCGCCCTCCAAACGCCCTCGCGGCGGCCGTTAGCGGCCGTTGGGCAGCGGCCGTTAACGGCCGCCGGGGCGCGGCCGCGTCCCGGGCAGGGCGGCCGCGGGGCCGCCATGGCTCCCTGCCGCCCCCCGCGCCGCGTGGGCGGCCCCGACTCACAACAAGAAGCTCATGGCGGCGGAGCGGGAGCGGGAGCTGGAGCGGCGGCAACGGCAACGGCCTCGGCGCGGCTCCCAATGGCAGCGGCGGGAAGGGGCGGGACGGGACGGGGCGCCCGCCCGCCGCCGCCATCGCGCCCGCCCCCTGCTCCTCAAAATCCGCCTTTTTCCTCCCCAAAATCCTGMCCGCCATCCCCCCTGCCCCTCGGACCCCCCCCAGCCCTCCAGACACCCCCCAACAACCCCCCCGCGCCCCCAAATCCTCCCTCTGGAGAGGTGCCCAGAGCACCAGAGCCTTTCCCTCCGCTCCAGCATTTCGTGCCGGGGCCTCAGTCCCCGCTCGGAGCTTCCTGAGGGGGTCAATACGTGAGATCTCCCCCACTTTCCGGCTGCACCACAGCGGGGGTCGGCCGCCGCACGTACAAATATCAACACCAGGAATAGGAGAAAAGCGGAATCTCGCCTGCATTTCTGCCCTCCTCACATAGCCAGCCCTGGCTGCTCTCTAAACCCACACACACACACACAAAGGACTTTGAGCAAGTCCCAAGGATAAATGTTGGCTTTGCGAGCACTCCTTGGCAAAGCTGGCGGGCAGCTGAGGACGGACACAGCTCTCAGCACAGACAGGGCCACTTGCAAGCTGCTCAGGTTAAATCCCTCGCATCCTCCCTTCACCCGGGGCAGGTTTCCACACCGCCCGTGCCCAACCTCTGCCCTGAACCTCCTCACCGAGCACAGAGCGTGGGTTAAAACCTGCGTGTCCTCTCACACGTGGAAACATTACATACATAACAAAGGTTCAGCAAAGGAAGCTTTCGGAGTGACTGCAACCATGTCTCTGCTGGCTGTGACAGGTTGACCACATAGTGAGAAATACAGGGCTATTCTCCCAAGTTAAAGCTTTCCAGCGTGCTTTGGAAGTCGTCCAAAGGCTGTTCAAGCAGCACACAACAGCCGCGGGCCGTGTCCTGGGCGCCGTGCTCTGGGAACAACTTCCCTTCCAAATCAGGAACGATGACTGTGAGGTTTTTCTCTCAGAGCTTCCAAGGGAAACAAAGATATCCAGCAGCACCCAAAAGGCTCTAAAGCAGAGCATTATATTCCTATCAAACCATGATAACTCCGACTCTATCTCCAAGGGCCAGTTCTGGGCAGCAGAACGTGCAGGTACCCTCGCCGAGCGGCACCGCGCCAGGGACGCGGCTCCTCACCTCACATGTTCAGTAAGTCCAAACCTCACATGTTCAATATGTCCAAACCTCACATGTTCAGTATCTCCAAACCTCACATATTCAATACGTCCAAACCTCACATGTTCAGTATCTCCAAACACGCCAGGATGCCGCGCACCGCTAAGCTGCTGTGCAGCAAGGCTGGTGGTTGTTGTTGTTGCTGCTTTCTGGCTGTGTTAACACGTCACAGCAGCGAAGGCCTCGGCTTTTCTCGTGCTGTTAAACGCTGAAACTGCATCTTCCGTCCCCCAGGGTAAGTCACAGCGTCAGGCCAGCGTGTGTCTAAGGAAACAAAAGTTACACTGGTGTTTTTCCGGCACTTTTAAAACCAGGTGTTTCACCCAGCGCTGAGGGCATAATTAAAAAGCATTTCACAACGGCTGCAATTTTCTCCTTGGCCGTATTAGTGAATGCAGACATGCAACGGGGCTGGGTGTGCTTTTAAACAGCCTGCATTTACAGGCTGCTAGGCTAACAGCTGGCCATATAAACGAAGCTCCAGCAATTCTCCTAATCCGTATGGAGCGTTCGTGTTTGGACACGAACAACCTCCCTTCTCCGTTGCCACCCATGCGCTTCCTTCCACCCGCAGAACGCTTCGTTTCGGTGGCAAGTTCACATGAAACGTCTGGAGCCGCCGCAGTCAGTAGGAAATAACTTTGCCCGGGTTGCTGTAAGGAGAAGCGGTTACATAACGGGTGTGTTTTATGCCTCACATCACTAGGGCTCTATTCCATGCGCCACGGCTAAGGGTCACACGAAGGGCTGGCCGGAGACGCCGGGGACAGCAGGGCTGGCAGCAAGCTGCAGCGTTGCATAAGAGCAGAGCCGCTCCGTTCCTCCTGCAAAGGCCTATTGGATGCACCCAGGGCCCCACCACTGTCATTCTGCTTTACCCGTTACGCCGGGCAGCATAAAGAATTGCTTTGAAAGGGCCCTACAGCTCCAAGTTGACAGGACGCTTTGCTCCCGAGTGGAAGTTTCCAGCTTTTGCGCCAAAGATTGTAACACAGCTCAGGAAACAGGAGGATTCGAGCTGAAGCAAGTCCAGAAATTAAGAGCAAATTATTGATCACGCATTGAGATATACGACAAGGGAAATAAAATCTGTTTAGAAGCATAGCATAAATAATATGGTATGTAAATACTACGATCTATGAACATTCTCCCCCATATTCGGCATAAAACTTGATATGTACCAATTCTTTTACTTGATCCTCATGTGTTAAGGGAATGGGCACTGACAAAGAATAGCTGGAGAACTAATGATATATCAGCAGTGTAACATTTAAGTATAAGTATCAGCTAAAATCTATAGTATATACCTAGAGAGAAATTCTGATCAAATCTCTAGACTCTCTAGAGTCCTTGAACTTTCACACCGTGTAACACATTTTCTCTCATAGACAGATTTCATTAAACACCTGATGTGAAAAATAAATACCTGCAAATACCATGGTCCTGGGATGAAGCCTTTTTTCCCATCTGGCGCAGACGCTTTGCTCCTCCCACACTTGCCGAGGAAGCTGAGATTCCTGGAAAAGCTCTGAGTGGATACAAGCCCAAGAAACTGGTGCCCTCTAAAGGTAACCTGCACACTCTGGGAAGCTATGGGACAAACAGCAAATGTTTCTTATGGTACTTGGGCAACAGATGGATTCAAGGCAAAGTGGGTGGTATGTGTGTTCGGGAGAATCCTCTTTAGACCCTGCTTGGCTCAGAAACTTTCAAGAATAAATAATCTGCACAAAAAGGGAATGCACAAAGCAGTGCCACGGTCAGCAAGGTGCAGCGACTGCTGTTCAGTGAGCAACAGTACCAAAGGGTTCAAGGGGGATTCCTATAACTATCCTTTTTTTGTATCTAGAAAAAGGAATTACAAGAGAAACTTGACATTTCAACTATGAAAACCTCAAGCACGTCCCACTTCACAGATGAACCTTTAGCTCCAAGTTCAGCACTCCTTTGAAAATGTCCATAGCAATGTGTTTTGGAAAGCCAAAAGAACTTGAGAAATAACATTGTCAAGAGACGATTATAATTAGCAAGGTAATAGCCTGTGGCATAAAAATCCGCTACATGGAATTGTTTACAAAAGCAAAGCCATAATGAGATGACTTAAAATAGGCTGTTTAGCTAAGAACCATCCAAGGCCTCTGCTCTGTCAGTGGGTGGCTGAAGCTGCAAGTCCTTCCCACGCAGCACAGGGCATCTCCGACCACCCGCAGGTTCTGCCTCGCTCCCAAGCAGGTGGAGGCTGCTCCAGAGTTGGGAACTGCCCGGCTGGGATGCGAGAGGCAGGACAGAAACCAGCCCTCCTGAGACCTACACGCTGCAGGGAAGGAGCATAAAGACACGTGTGAAATTGCAGTTACTTAAGTAAGTTAAACCTAACAGCTCCCCCTGCAAATACACTGCTTTCCATGTCTTGGATTTAACGAGAAACACCTTGTGCGTGTGCTGGTGTGAGCACCACGTGCAGAAGCCAGTGGCACCCAGCGAGACCCAGTCACGAAGGCCCCAACTCTGTGCTAAGCATCACTGCTAAAGGCAACGCCAGGGAACAGGGATGTCGCCTCCCAACGCCAGGGAACACGGGTGTCACCCCCCATCAGGGCAGGGAACATGGGTGTCGTTCCCAATGCCAGGTAACACGGATGTCACTTCCCAGCGCCAGGTAACACGGGTGTCATTCCCAATGCCAGGTAATGGGTGTCACTTCCCAACGCCAGGGAGCAGGGACATGACCAGGTAACACGGGTGTCACCTCCCATCATGGCCAGGTCACAAGGGTGTCATTCCCAACGTCAGGTAACACAGGCATCACTTCCCAATCCAAGGGAACACGGGGGTCATTCCCAATGCCAGGAAACAGGGACACGACCAGGTCACACGGGTGTCATTCCCAACACCAGGGATGTCGCTTCCCAAGGCCAGGGAGCAGGGACACAGCCAGGTCACACGGGTGTCATTCCCAACACCAGGGATGCCGCTTCCCAACGCCAGGGAGCAGGGACACGACCAGGTCACACGGGTGTCATTCCCAATGCCAGGTAACACGGATGCCGCTTCCCAACGACAGGGAGCAGGGACATAACCAGCAGGGACACAACCAGGTAACACGGGTGTCATTCCAATTACGGCCAGGTAACAGGGGTGTCATTGCCAATGCCAGGTAACAGGGATGCCGCTTCCCAAGGCCAGGGAGCAGGGACACGGCCAGGTCACACGGGTGTCATTCCCACCACAGCCAGGTAACATGGGTGTCATTCCCAACACCAGGGATGCCGCTTCCCAATGCCGGGGAACAGGAACACGACCAGCTCACACGGGTGCCATTCCCAACGCCAGGGATGCCGCTTCCCAACACCAGGGAGCAGGGACACGACCAGGGAACATGGGTGCCATTCCCAACGCCAGGGATGCCGCTTCCCAACACCAGGGAGCAGGGACACGACCAGGGAACACGGGTGTCATTCCCAACGCCAGGGATGCCACTTCCCAACGCCAGGGAGCAGGGACACGACTGGGTCACAGGGGTGTCGCCCCTCCAGGGCGCTCTCCCCGCGGCGCCCTCGCTCCGGGCGGCTCCGCTCCGGCCCCGGCTTCGCGCCCGCCTCCGGGCGGCTCCGCGCCGCTTCCCGCCGCTTCCCTCCGCTCCTCCCGCGCGAGCGGCGCCTGCCGGGAAGGGGCCCGTGGAGGCGGAGCCGCCGCCGCCGCCATGGCCGCCGCCGCCGCGGGAGCGCTGCGCCTCGCCGCGCGCCGCTGCCTCTCCGCGCTGCTGCTGCCGCCGCC
>NW_020455548.1:80846-220932 GCF_003342845.1 Nothoprocta perdicaria
CCGGCCGCGTGTGCCCGCAGGTGGCCGGGCGCCCGCCGCGCCGCGCCGAGGAGCCCGTGTTCCTGATCCGCGCGCAGGGCTTCCCCTTCTCCTGCACCGAGGAGGACGTGCTCGCCTTCTTCGACAGTACGCACCGCCGTGGGGACCGCGCCGGGAGCCCCGGCCTCGCCTGGAGGCCTCCCCGGCTCTGGGCTCCGGATGCTGCCCTGGGGGCCCCTGCTCCACAGCCCCCATTCCCGGCAGCTCCTTCCTTCCCAGCCCCCTTCCAGCTCCCTTGGGACCTGAAGCACTACCCGCTCTCCCACAGCTTGGCCGCATTCCCGCTGTGCCGGGTGCTGCTCGCGCTGCAGCAGAGCCCATGGGGTCGGGAACATGCGGAGCTGCCAAGGCGATCCCAGCTCCTAGGGAAAAGAGCTCCCGGCGGGCAGGGCGCGGGTCACCGGAGCCCCATAGCGTCCCCCCCAAAGCAGCGGCCTTAAAACACAGACAGCGCTGCTCTCTGAAGCAGGCAGCACGGGCTGCATGGGGCTGCATGAGCCGCTTCCGCAGCCCCGGAGGTGGTGGATGTGGTGATGGTGATGGAGGTGGTGGATGCCGCCTCGGCTCCCTCTCCAGGGAATATTTCGTGTTAGCCCCAGGGTTAGCAAGGGAATTCCCGGGCCCTGTTTCGGGACGGCGTTTCACACCGCGGAGCGAAATGGCCCTGTGGGGAATGTCAGTGTTGCCCCAAGATCTACCCCTCTTCCCCCCATGTGTGCTGCAGTTGCCTATGATTCCTTGTGTCCCCTCTTCCCTGATTTCCAGGCTGTAGAATTCGAAACGGTGAGAACGGCATACACTTCCTCTTAAACAGGGATGGGAGGCGCAGGGGCGACGCCTTGATAGAGCTGGAATCCAAAGCCGATGTCGAGAGGGCCTTGGAAAAGAACTTGAGATACATGGGCCCACGCTACGTGAAAGGTGCGTGTGAGAGGGCAGGGGCAACGGGGAGAAGAACGACGCTGCCGTGGGCAAGAGGTGCTTGGAAAGTCGGAGTCACCTGAAAAGTGCAGAGGGAAGGAAGCAGCAGGAGCAGGAAGGGAGACTTGGCAGGGCTGGACACGGAGGCCGGGAGCCCTGCGGTGTCGCTGAGTGCTCTCCCGAGAGGGAAAAACGGGAAGGAGGTGGCGGGGAGGACGTTGCCGTCGAAGGCGGCAGCTCCGCGGGGGCCGCCTCGTGCGGCCGGCGAGGCCGACGCACCGTGTGCCCCGTGTCCCTCGCAGTGTTTGAGGTGCACGACAAAGATGTGGAGGGCCTGCTGCAGAGCCTGCGCGACGAGTCCAGGGCCATGAACGACGGGGTCGTGATGCTCAGAGGGCTGCCCTACAGCTGCACCGAGGACGACATCGCGGATTTCTTTGCGGGTAGGTCGCACGAGCGCTGGCTCTTCCCCATTTCTCGCCCCGAGGCAGTTGTGCCAGGCTCCTGCTGAGCATTCCAGCCTACCCTGGAAGCCATGAGCATCATGAGCATTGCAAGAATCGCAGAATCACAGAATGGTTGAGGTTGGAAGGGACCTCTAGAGATCATCTAGTCCAACAACCCTGCTCCAGCAGGGACACCCTGAGCACAGGGCACAGGGCAGCATCCAGGTGGATTTGGAAGATCTCCAGAGAAGGAGTTTCCACAGCCTCCCTGGGCAGCCTGTTCCACTGCTCTGTCACCCTCACAGTAAAGAAGTTCTTCCTCCTATGGAGATAGAACTGTCCCCTTGCAGCTGGAGGCATCTCAAGGCTTCAGCTGCAGGATTACAATGCAACTGTGACTGTTTCTGGAGGTCTGACATAGGGCCAGTTATTGCAACAGTCGTTGGGGGGAAATCAGGGATGAATCTAGATCACTTTTTCCCCCACATCCCATTGCTTCCACATCCCATCTGGATAATTTAAGCAGGGAGAAAACGTGCATATGAAAGTCGGAGCACCAGTGAGCCCAACTTGGGGGTGGATGGAGGTACATCTGGAACAGGCACACATGCTGCTGGCCCAGCCGCCGTGCAGAGGCCGTGGGTTGCTCCTGGTGGCCTCCTCTTGCCTGGTGGTTGTGAATGACGACGGGCGAGCTCCCCTGTGGAGCAAGCCGAGCACGGCGGGTGTTTGGGGCAGCATGAGCAGCTGGCTCAGGGCTAGGTGACCTCTGGGTTGGCTCCTCTTCAGAAGGATGGGGATGGGAAGGGATGTCCTTTTGGGCTATGGCACAAGTTCTCCTCAATGATAAATGCCTTTTTCCTCCTGCTGCTGCTGCATGTAGGTCTGAGCATAACTGACCTAGTGTTTGTGAACCGGGGGGACAGACGCACGGGCGAAGCCTACGTGCAGTTTGCAGCTCCCGACATGGCAGCCAAGGCCCTCCTAAGGCACAGGGAGTACATTGGGAATAGGTAGGTGCCTCGCTCCGGCTAAGGGGCAGCAGCGGCTGCTCCGAAGCACCCGACCTGCTGGCTCGAGCCCCCTTCCCAGCTCCATGTGTCCCACACTTGGGCACTGCCACTTGGGCCCTCTCCACTCCCATCCCGTCTTTCCTCAGGCCGGAGCACGTGCAGCTCCGCACACGAGTGCTGAGCTTTTCATGGGACTTAGGGCCTGGGTTGACCCTCTCCTTTGGGAGAGCCTTTGGGAGCTTACTGCTCTTTCCAAATGTCGCCTTGTAGAATGGTTCCTCCAGCCACGTCACCTTTACAGACTACTCGCATCCACTTCCCTTCTCATATTCCCTTCTTTCCTGCATCTCTCTCCCCCATTTTAAAGGAACCCCCTCCTCCCCTAGACGTGCCCAATGGTTGAATTACCTGCCTGCCTCCCTTGGGAGGGGAGATTACCTGCCCCGTGAATCGAGGTGCCGTTAAGCACCTGCTTGTCGTGTTGCACAGGGCTTCTACCAGAGCCACCTAAAAGGCTGCGAGCTAAAGGGGCCTGGTGGGCAAAACTGCTAGTCCATTTGGCCGTGTGTGTGTGTTCAAAAAGAAGAGCTGTCGTTTCCAGTCAAAAAGGGTCATTGCTAAAGGGCTCTCATAAATCTAACGGAATAACTTAAATTATTTAAATAGGAACTTAATTCTTCAAAGCTGTTACTTGGCAGTTACCGCGCACCAGGACTTGCTCCCCGTGCAGTGGGGAAGGGGAGCTGAGAGGGAAGGATGTCCCAAAGCATAACGAAGCTTTCTTGAAGCGTGGAGGGCTGTGCAGGGGCTGTGTTCGGGCTCTGTAACGCCTCCTCCTCGCCCTAGGTACATAGAGGTGTACATCGGCAGGAAGCATCACATGCAGAGGCACGCGATGCAGGACGCGGCGCCCTGCGCGAGGGCGCCCAGAGAACTCGGCTCCAAGCCTGCAGAAGGAGAACAAGGTTACACGGGATCCAGCGCCCAAAGAGAGAGCAGTGAGTCCCCCGCCTTCCGTGAGGCACCTTCCCCTTAGTGCAACCCTGGGTTGTGCAGCTCCCAGCCGAGGGCTCGGTGCTTGCAGTGCTCACGGGGCTTGTGCTGCTCCTGCAGGTCCGCAGGGAGAGCTCGTGGAAAGGCTGCGGCGCCTGTCGGAAGCTGCGGATGCCTCCCCCTCGCAGCCTTTTGTCCACGTGAGGGGTTTTCCTGCCGAAGCCAGTGCCCAGGACATGATCAACGTGAGCAGCAGCGCGGGGGTGAACCATGGTGCCTCTCAGTACCAGCACTCACTGGTTTAGCTTGACAGAGGAAGGAGCTCGAAGTTTGTCCCTCCTCCCTGCCCGTGTCAGCCCTGGGGCGGCCTCGCATGTGGGACCTTCAGCTGCCACCAGGGTTAGCAGTTCCCCACGGCGTGGGAGCCCTTGGGGACAGGGGCTGAGAGGGTCTCTAGGGCTCGGGGTTGTGCTCCCTTCCCTTGCAAACAAGGATGGTTTTAATAGCCTGGAGTCACAGAAAGGCAGCAGGTAGCGTCAGTGACTCTGGTTACTGCACAGAAGGTGGGTGCCGGGTGAGGACGTTGGTTCCTGTCACAGCCCGGCCCTTGGGCTGCAGTGCAGAATGGGGGACTTGGCCTGTGCATCACGTTCCCCCGGGCAGGGAGGCAGAGGGTGGCAGGGGGCTGCTCTGGTGCCGAGCTCTGAGATTACACACGCCTTGTTAGTGTAAAAAATAACCCCACTCATAACCAAGCTCCCCCTGTGTCGCTGGATCCTGTAGGTTCCTGGTTTTTAGACCTGTGGATGTCCTGAAAGTGGAATCTGCTCTTTCTGTAGTTGCATTGAGGGCAAGTCTGTTCACCCCCCTCACCCCATTGGGATCCCCATTTTTTTTTTCCATTTCTTTCTTCTCCCTTTCAGTTTTTTGCTCCCCTGAAGCCCACGAGGGTGCTGATGGAATACAACTCCCAGGGCGAGGCCACGGGAGCGGCAGACGTGCACTTCGAGAGCCACGAGGAGGCTGCGGCAGCAGCGGCCAAGCAGGAGTCCAACGCCCGTGAGTGACACGGAAGAGCGTGGGCTGGGGGGAGCCCCGGAGCCTCAGCTGCTTCCCCCGAGCCCAGCTCTCCTGCCCCGTGCCACACGGGCCCATTTTAACATGGGAAGGGCCCGCTGCTCTGTGCATGAGACTGGGCAGAGAGAAGAGCATGTAACACACAAAAACCCCATGCCAAGTGACCTCTCCCCGCTTCTCCCCAGAGTGCAGCTCCATCGAGCTCTTCCTGAACAAGCACCCACACGTCAAACAAGATTGCTAGGGACAGTGGAAGGAGAGCACGTTTGGTAAGTGCAGCCCCCCCTTTTATTTTTATTGTACAGCCTGTAAGATGCATATTTTTTTAAAAGATTAATTAGCTCAAGTTGGGAAAGCTGCTTGCAAGGCAATTCCTGCCACTAACGCAGTCTGGAATGCGCTCAAATCTGTTCTGTTGGGTTTTCTAAAACACTCTGGCTTCTGGCTTGTACAGAGATTCTGCTGTTACTCTAGGCCCAGGCAGGGAAGCTTTTTCCTAGAGCAGAACAGTGACGGTAACTGCTCCTTCAGCAAGGGAGAAAGGCTGCTTACAACTCTGGGCAAGATCGACCAACTCGGACAGTCTTCAACTTACCGATTTTTAATTCCCCCACTCCCACAACTCTCTAAGAATTACACAAACCTGTTACGGGGCTTTTCTTCAAATGCAGGCTTTAACCATTTTTGGTAATATCTTTTAAAATTGTCAGCTTCTACTGTCTCATTATTGGAAACAAGTGTTTACATTAACAGCAAAGTATTCATTTCAGAAAAGGCAACTAATCAATAACTCTGCACTGAAGTAAAGTGTTTTTTCTCTTGTTTTTTTCTTAGGCCAAAGCCAGCACATTCCGTGGTTATCATCATGAAGAGGACACACATGTGTCACTGCTCCGCGGCAAGCATAAGCTGTAAAATATAGTTTGGATGTGTGTAAAAGCATGTAATAAATTGCCTTGATATACTCTGCCTAAGTCCTTTTGAAGAGGTGGAAAAGGATCTGAGCTCAATGACGTGTCTTGGCGGCTGCTTTGGACACAGCCCCTGCTGCTCAGGGATGGAGCTGGGGTAAAAGGTAGGCCCAGTAACCTGTTCTGGAAGCAGATGGGGAGCCCAAGCAGGCGACATGATTGCACATTAAGGGCTGAGTTACACCTTACACTGTATTAACAGAAGAGCATTGGCAATAAAGCTAAATGAAAGTGATGCGAGATCCTAAGGCACTGTATTGGGTAGTTAAACCTTGCCCCTCTTACCGCTCAGCTCTCATGCTGTGCAAGCACCTGTGCAGCTGTTACAGGTTTGGGAAGACATCCCCAATGATACACCCCAACAGAAAGGAAGGAGGGCTCAGAATGCAAGATACCCATGAGGAAATTTATTGCATGGAGCAAAATTAACACAAGTGGCCTTCCCCTCTCCCCCGTCCAAGCATTCCAGGTGCAACTCCCCAAGGCTGCAGAACCTGAGCAAAGGCACCTTGAACCCTTGCAGCAGGACCAAGCACCATAACACCCAGCACCTGCTTGAGGGTAGGCACCCACACTGACATCTGCCCCAACAGAGCACAGCGAGCGGTGAGCCCCACATGTGGCAGCCAACACGCAGCTCGCTCTGACCTTTCCAAATGTCACCTGCGGTTAGCACAGCCAGAGCTGTGTCCTCAAGGGGCTTCAGGCACGGCCTGGAAGGGCTGCTCCTTCCCAGCCATCTCGGGTGACTTAAAAGGAGCTGCCAAACCCCTGTCCTGCTTGGTTAAATGAAGAGGAGCCCAGGCTTTGCTTGGAGCAATTGGAGCAGTGATGGTTCCTAGGGGACAGGGAGGCAGCAGCCAGGTCTCCGATGAGCTGCGCAATTCAAGCTGCACATACCAGCACAGAAGGGCTGTGTTTCCAGTTTCAACTTGCAGCACTCCAGCTGCTTGGGTCAGAAGTTCTTTGGGAGAGAAGTCACATTGGTTTTCAGGTACAGGAATTAAAAAATCCCCATAAATATGTACAGTATGTGCACCAAGCTACTGCTCGTTGCCAGTTAATTCAGCACCTTCTCCATTCAGCAATGGTATCGCATCCTTGAAATCTATTCCAGCCTTTTTCCATTTTAAGCTATTTCCTGCTTCTAGTCTACTTGAAGAGACAGCAATGAGAAAATCCAGGCAGTAACTGCCACCACGAAGGGGAAAAAAGAGAATATGGAAAAGCATTGCAAGTGGCCCTTCTGAAACACTCCCTCTCTCAAGGGCACAAAGAGGCAGAAAGGGCTCGTGTGGCAGAAAAAGCCAGGTCCAGCAGGGAACTGGAGGAAACCAGCTCCTGCTCCCAGCTCCACCATGACTTACTGTAACCCCCCTCCACTCCGACAGGCTTTTCCCTGCAGCTCCAGCCACTTCAATGGCTGAAAAAACCCTTTTAAAAGAATTAAACCACTGCCCTCTAATACAACTTGTACAACACCAAGTGATTCTAACAGCCACATCCTATCAGTTTGCTAGGGACTGCTGAAGACTCAAGCAGGCTTCCAGTATCTAAGAACAAACCAACTCTTACCTGCTACGTGCGCTTTATGAGGAAGCCACCACTTCTTGGGGTAAAACACAACTCCTTAAGGTAACAGCAACAACAAATGACGCAGCGTGAATTGTAAAGCCCCTTGAAAATGCGTTTCAGAATAGATTTTCTACTAAGTGAAAAGCATCCAGACTTCATCCCATCTTCACCTTAATCTGACAAAATACAGTGAAACACCAGATACGTTATAACCACTCTCACATGCACAAAGGGGACAGTGTCCAAACGTGACCCTGAACATCCTGTGTAGTTAGGGAGTAGGATGCCGTGCACCTAAGGACACGGAAATCCAATTCCTCCAGTTGCTATGTGGAGACAAAGTAGTGTTGCAGCCCTTGGGTTTGGCCACCACCCTGTGGCCAAGTCACGGTGAAAAGTCTGCAACAGTAAGGCCAGAGAGGCACTTCCATGCCCACTGGAAGGATGAGAGCAGTGCAGGTCAGTTCTCACATCATGCATGCCTCAGAAAAGACCCCAACCACCACTTCGCAAATCCCTAAATCATTTAAGGACTTGGAGGGCTTTTTTTTTTCCCCCCCCCCCCTCCTCCCCCCCCCTTCTTCCTGTCTTTTGATTTTTGATAGGGATGTGGATAACAAAACCACTGCCCGAGGGCTGAACTAAACTTTGCTGGTGTATTACCGGGTACTGGCACTGAAGTAACGTGGTCGAGCCAGACTGTCAAAGGCAGCAGGGCAAAGGGAAACGGTGTTTCCCAAGTGCAGCCCCACATGGTTTCAAGAACTCTCCTGTTGTGCTTTGAGCCAGCACGGCCAAGGAAGAGGAGCCCGTGCCCCACACAGGGCCACGCAGCCGCAGCGTCTCTCAGGCCACCTCGTGTGCAGCCCTCCGAGCCTGTCACCCAGCCAGGCTGCGGCCCCACAGCAGGGAGCCTGGCCAAGCGGGCAGGCTCCGGCTGTCCCTGGTTCTTCACGAGAAACCATCACCACCACAAGCAGCCTCCGGCGGGTTGCAGGTCACGGCTGCTCCTCACGCTCCCCTTGGCGCTTCCGAGGCCACTGCGAGCTACGGGAAGGGGCCGGTGCCGGCGCGCGCCCTACAAGGGGCTGCTCGAGTACTGCTGCATGAGGCGCCCGTGGCAGGGGTTGCACACGCGCTCGGGCTGGATGCTGGACGGCAGCGGCAGCTCGTGCGCCGAGCAGGCTTCGCAGAAGACGCCGCCGCAGTTCTGGCACACGTTCTGAAACGCAGGACAAGGGAAGTCAGGAGCACGTCCTTAACCCAAGGGCAGCCAGGGACAACGTGCCAGCCCCTCGCCACCTTTCTGCCAGGGCACCGCCCTGCTGCAGCAGGGGAGTTCCCTCGCCTTATGAATCTTGGTTTTCGTGGAATTTTTTTCCCCACTCTGCAGGAAGGGAGATCCAGAGGCAGCAGAGCCACCCTACACAAGGTGTTTTGTCCTTCCACTGAGGGGCACAAAACTGAATGTGATGTTGGGGAAAAGCAGCCATTACAGTTAGAGTGGAGAAATAACAGGCTCCAGCCCCCTCCTGTTCTCATTTCTGGTCAGTGCCAGCAAAATCATTTAGTTAAAAATGGCAGGGAGGAAACTGGAAAGAAGAAGGAGAAGCCGAGCACCCAAGAAGCTGGGGGTCCTCCAATCTCTGATATTCAGCCCATTTGTCTTAGCAGAGCGAGCATCAGCAAAGGAGCAGTTTCTTGGCCCCAGGTCACCAGCAGACGTGTCACCCATTTGTCGTCTTTTGTCCAAGGAAAACGAGGGGAATTGTGTACATTCCTCACACAGCTGAACGCACCAGCCTCAGGACTCACCTTTTTCTTGCTTCGGCTGCTTTCTTCTCGGCAGAGTTGGCAGAGCTGGGCATGGCCCGGGGCTGAGAGCTGCTCCTGCACTCGGGGCAGGGAGAGAAGACACTCAGGTCAGCTTTACACAGCACCTACAAGAGGGCCCTCAGTTGTGCTGCGGGTACAAAATGCCCTCCAGCACGTGAGCACTGCCAGCTAACAGCTCTTCTAACGAGACAAGCAGCGCCTCTCCTCCAGGGGACAATGGATGCTATGGGCCCTGCAGACAAATCCTCCCGATGGCAAAATCCCAAGGATAAACTTGAGGGTACACGGGCCAAGGAAGGTGCTGCAGTATTCCACGGGCTCCCGCCACACATTTGCAAATCAGCACTTCAAAGCAAGGAAACGTATCACTAACCTGCTCGTCCTGCAAGCTGCTCTGTAACCTACAAGACAAGAACATTGTCACTTGCAGGTACCGCTCATTTAAACCACTACTGTTTAAAAATAAATAAATAAATAAATAAGATAAAATCAAAGAAACACCCACACAGTTCTGGAGCATCAGGATTCCCTCAGACTATTTTTTAAATCCTAACCATACTGATTTTTCGTTTTATTTCTCCCAAACCACACCACCAGCATTGCTCTGGAAAGATAATTTATCATTGTATTTCTACATATAATGATAACATCAAGTCATGAAACCTTCCAGACAGATTTCTGTCCCAAGACCTACGATGCTTCTGCAATCAAGGTGAAATGGGGAGGTAAAAGGCCTTCAAGGTGTTTAATATCTGATAAATATTTGATAAAGCAGATAAGAATTGAGCTTATGCTATTTTTACGACAACACTTGGCTGATCACCTTTACGTTGGCATTCAGCACGCTGTGTTACAGCGCTGCATTTTTTCCCTAGTGACATTCCGAGAGCACTTCCAAAGCTTCTACGCTCTCTGAACCAAGACCTAACTTCTCAACCATCAGCAAAGCAATTGGAGAAAGGGCAAGCAGGACTTGGAACCAGAGAAAAAGGAAATACAGAATGTCTTCCATACTTATGTGGCAGGACACTGTTCTCCTCTCTTGATAGCTGTTTCTGTTTAGCATTTTCTTCCTGGATTTTGAGCTTCCCATCCTGACCAAAGGAAACATTTACCAGTTAGTCAAACTATATGAACAAACTCCCACTTCACCTGTACCATGCTGCTCACAGCCACGTATTACAGCAATATTTAAGGAATATTCATACCCATAAACCATGCCCAGGAACAGGATGCCCTTAAGGAAATTTAAAAATAGCCTAAAGTATTCTTTCACTAGAGGAGGAGGAACTTAATGGCCATGTTTTTCTTCCTTTTTCTTCCCCTCTCCAGCACAAGTTGAAAGGCCAACTGGCTTTACAGGCCTTTTAAAACCGATCCGTGAAACAAATCCTCTCAGCTAGAAAAGGAAACAAATCTTCCCTCCATGAGAAGAATTAGGTCATGGCCCAAAATATGCACCTAACTCCTGCTACCTAACTTAGCTGTCTAAATTAGTGCCCTGCCTGCACAGCAAGCCCTGACAGAACCACCCAGGCTCACAAGCCCTGCTCCCAACTCCCTGCTGCAACTTCCATCAAACCCGTACAGTTCCAGGAATGCAAACTCCTTGGGACCAAAACTCACCTTTAAACTTTGTGGCGAAAGAGAAATCCCTTCTAAAGCACTAGCCTCCACATTAGCCCCCTACCTCACAGAAACCTGAACAATTCAGGTGGCCTCCAGGGTGAGGCCGAGCGTTCCACAAGCAGCCCCACGAGGACTGGCCATCAGGGCAGCAAGGCCAGCAGGAATTTTGGAAGCCACCTGTATTATTTAGCTGTTCTCATATTCATGAGGTGTTTATTTTTAAGTCTGCCTCAGAAATAGCTGTTTTACAGCCAGTTCTCACCAAAAACCTGTTTCAGTTTTACAAAGAAAAGCCAAAGAAGCAGGTTTGTACTTTCAAAGGCAAATTGACTTCTAAAAAGGGAGTTTCACTTGAGGACCATCAGTTTTACCCTTGAGATGAGCACTGCCTTACGCTTTAAAAACACTGAACTCACCAGTGCACAGCCACACAAGCAAACTGAAATTTCTCTGTGGTGCTTTCTAAAGACAACTTATTGCTGGAGAGTTTTGCTGTTCAATGCTTCCAAGAAAAGACTCTTTAACATGATGTTTAAAGAAAAAAAAAAAAGCTAGTTTACTTTTCATCAGATACGAGCATAGCATCTCTTCTATAATGTCATATTCACTTTTATTAAACCACAGAAAAAACACAGTTATTTGCAAGATGCTGCGAGCTGCCCATACAGGAAGAGGAAACCACGTTCTGCAGTGCTTTAAATATTTCAGCAGAGCTCAAATAGAATGATTATTTAGTGAACGTATGAAAAAAGGTTCAAAGTTCATCTTGGTGTTGCTGCTAAACGTAATCACTGCCTTATAAAACCCAAGGAAAGAGTGAGCAAAATTAAGCTACGCTTAAGTACAAGCCCAGATGACTCAAGCTGTCATTACCACTCTTGACTGGTGCTTTAGGCAGCCCTTTTTGTTTTCTTGGCTACTTGGGTGACTGTGCGACCATCTGTCCCTCTCCCGCTTCAGCTCCAGTTCAAGCTGGCTCCTGTAACATTGAAGAGGAAACGTGAATAAAGGCTCTGCTTTTATTCAACACTCAACATGGACAGTCTACATGGCATCAACTGCTTAGCCCTGTCTCCATGCCCAAGGGACTGAACCCCAGCTGAAGAGCTCCAAGTTCCCCCTTGGTCAAACACTATCTCCTCGTGTGCTCGGGCACAAAATGCCGAGGCACAAGGGTTCAAACCAAGGGTTCAAACCCTCACCACCACTGCAGCACCTCTAACATCTCCCTGCTTCAGACACCCGGGCAGGCAGTACAGTCTCCTGGCAAGGAGGTTCACTCATTTTCAAGCTGTCACCTTCATCTAGCGTGAGTGAAGGAGGAATTGGTACAAACCCAACTGAGGCAAAAATAGATTCTTTTGCAAGTGTCCTTCCCCAAGGGTTACACTAATTCAGCTAAACTGACTTTGTACAAAATGCACATGTAAAGCAGATTCTTGCCTTTATCTATTAATACTTCCAAGCTTGTCCAATTTCATACTTTTGGGCCCAGTCTGACATAACTGAGGGTTGTATTTCCATACTCAGACATGCATAAGAGCAGCCTTGTACCAACACATGCAAACACCTCCTTCACGGGCACACCTGGAACTCCACATCAACCCAAGCAGATGTGGCAGGAGGGAAGACCAAAACAGACACACAGCCACCAAGGCTTTCATAAAACTCCTCCCAGTGACCTTGCTACAGAACAGAGGATGCGTCATGTCTGCAGAATGAGAAGCTCTTCTATTTTAGGATAAGAGGATTTCTATTTTCCTCACGTTAGTAAATGGAGGACACTGCAAGGCAAAATTTGACAGCTCTTGCCAAGTCTTCTAACATTCCACTTCCATTTTTTTCAATTGCCTCTTATCAAAATAACCCAGTTTGGACTAGAAAGGAGCAGGTACTGCTTGTGAGGCTGGCCATAGGAACGGCTTCCCTTGCTCCAAAACTATTCCGTGCTTCTGCCAAAGTGCTGTCGCCAGGCAAAGGCTTAGTTGGTACATTGCTGCTGATAAGCAACAGCCAAACTGTTGGCTTTTGTAGTTTGCTTAAGAGCAAAAGTCACTCTAATGGGGGGGAAGATACCTCGTGCTAGACTTGGTCAAGGTCTAGATTGCAGTCAAAGGTCTACCTGAGCTTCCCAGAGAGGCTCCACAGCTTGTTCCTCTCCCTCTTCCAAACCCTTCCTACTCTGGGGGCTGTCCTGCCAGTTTTTATATTAGACATATTAACAACAGCCCTACAAACAGATAGAAAGAGGTGTCTTCACCGCTGCCGGGAGAGGTCTTCCACTTCCAGCTGCAGGCTGTTGATTTTGTCCCCAAACTCCTGCTTGAAGAGACGGTTGTCCTGCTCGGCCAACTGACGGTCCTTCTCTGCCTGCCGCAATCTGGATTTGAGCCACATGAACTTGTGATAAAAAACAAAAGCCATGGTGGGGAGGAAGACCGATGTCAAACAACAAATTAAAAAAACCCAGTGAAAAGGAAAAGCCAAATAAAGGGATGGTAAAAACAATGGGAAGGAAGAAACCATTCTAAAGAAAAGTAAAATGTAGGTGAACCAGGCAGAAGCTCTGATTTTCAATGTTTTGGTTTTTTTTATTCTATTACTACAGTTTACAGCCATTAGATGAAAAACATAAAACATCACTTTTATCCAGGTTCAAAGCAAACCTCAAGTACACAGAATTTGAAGTCAAATTTGATTTTAATGTACGTTACATTTCAGCTTTACACATGTAACTGGAACTTGCAACATAGGTTAGCTATTATATTTAGAATTAGTGCATTTTCCTGGTCTCTTCCACAGACTACCACACTGGACCAAGTGGCCGGGCATTAGCACACCAAAGCATCTCTGCTTTGGGCCTGAGACTGGCCAGAAACTGCCAGAGATTTAACTACTACCTAATTTCAGAACTGCTATGACAGCAAACAAAAGCAGTCCAAACTATTGTTTCTACAACAGAAATTTGAGGAAGGGCAGAGGAGTTAGCTGTCCTAACTCTAGCTAGTTGGATATCTTCATGAAAGCTTGATTTTTTTTTTTCTTATTTTTGCTTTATACTAACAGATTATCCAAGATGAAGTTTCTATTTCCAAACATGGGACTTGGGGATGATTCCGGGACTCAACTGTGGTCTCCAAGTGGGGCAGGGGAGGAGTCACTCAGAGAGGCACGCTCAGGCACAGGAGGGCCGGCCTTGCCACACGTGCCAAGTGAGATCTCCATCCACTTGGCTTGCCCAGCTGCATCACAGCCACGTGCACCCCCTGCCACATCAAGGAGCACTGCTCTGCGGGACAGAGCAGGAGCTCTATGTCCCACTCTATGGGACAGAAGAGGAGCTGGCCCCAGAGGACTTGCAAGCATCTCGCCACAGCAACAAGACCCTCATCCAAAAGAGAAGTATACAAACAAACCAAAACACACACCTCAACGTGATCCTGTTGAAGCAAAATATTCCTAGGAGAATTTATAGCTTAGTTCCTGCCAAGGGCCAGCCTGGTGCAATCCTGAGGCCACCAGGAAGAGGATACTCACAGTCGTTCAAGCTACCATCATTTCGAGTTTTGCACTGGGGGGCTGACAACAGTTTGCCCTTTTCAGGGCTGTTCCCAAGCTTCAGCTGTTCTTCCATTAGCAAATTCCATATGTACCAAGCTACAGAAACTCAGAAGCCAATGTAACTAGTGTCATAGCAAAAGGCAACTCTCCTGTTCAACCACTAACTACTCAGACAAGGAATGGCCAAGTATCAAATGACTGGTCCTGCTCCCCATCACTGCACATTTTCTTGCTTTTTTTTTAATTTTTTTTTTTTTTTTTTTTAACACTAGAGTATAAAGATCAGAAGATTTTTGTAAAACGCATTAATTTCCCTTTCTAGGAAGAGGCAAGACCTATCAAAACACCTCTCCTCAGCTCCCTTCTCTCAGGAAGAACTGCAACGTATTTCTAGAGGGATTCATGGCAGAGGTAGAAGGCAATGCAAAGATAAGGAGGTTTTCACTGAACTTACCACTCTATCCTATTACTCTAAGACACCTAACTACTCATTTGGACACATGAAGTTCAAAGGAATACGGCTAAGCTCCCAGCCTCCCACCAAGTCACTAAGGCAGAACTGTTGCAAGCAGTCTTGGTTACAAGAGGGCTGCTCTTCCCACCAGGAGCTACCGAGAGGCTCCCGCTCCTCTGGGGCTTGGGGCAGACCCGCGGAACGGACGCCCACAGGTGACGGTTCGGGCTACGCACACGACTACTTCCAACCACTTCCAGGGATGCATTTTCTCGGCTACTTCACAAAATGGGCAACACAGAAAACGGGGGGACTTTCCCGAGCTGGCCATCAGATACGGGCTGGGGCAACGCAGCGAGTATCCGCACAGGGTGAAGACTGGTGCTGCTGTACGCAGGGAGCATCAAACCAGGATGGACACAGCCACATGGCTCCCATTCCTTAGGCTTTTCCTGACGTGTTTGCTGGCCAGCTCACTGCTAGTGTAACAGTTTACAGGGCAAAGTTAGGGATTTTTATAACCAACTTAAATCTCTGAAGGAAAACCTCACTGATTTTAAAAATTCAGCTAATTCCCAATCAACCTTAGGAGACAATTAACATTTAAACAGTTGCTTTTAGTAATTCTTAAGTTCTCCCCTCATAAATGAGTTCTGATGTCAGAGCTACGAGGCGACCAGACATAAACATGTCTAATGATGCTTCTGGATCAGTTTGTTTGCTGCACTGTTTAAGGTTTTTGCCTGTTTCACCAAATCCTTTTCACTGTATGAGTAAGTTAGAATGAGGATGATGAGGAAATAAAAGAACAGGAACAGCAAGAGAAAAAGAGCACATCAATTAGCTAAAGTGGTACCACAACATGTTTTAAAACAAACGTTGCTACAAACAAGTGACCTCTTTGGTAAGGAATCACTCAGAATGCAACTTCTAAAATTAATCAATTCATTAAATGTATTTTAGTACTCATTACATATATCTCAGTCAAAAAAATATATATATAGATATGTATATATATTTGAGACCTGATTTTGCTCGGAGATAATACTCCAGTCCTTTTTTCAAGGGAATTAAGTTCTTAATCTTATCCCAAACAACTATAAGGCTTGGCTTTAACAGAGAAAAGAAAAAAAAAAGTAGAGGAAAAGAAGATGACACAAGAATATTCATTTTTGTGTTTTTAATCAATGCTATCAGAGACACTAATCTACTCGTAAATGACTGGATAACAATGATGCAGATCATGTGAATACCAAAGCTTCTACTCTAATTACGCTTTTAACATCATATTCTTTTTTTAATAAAAGACCTGGTTATGTCTCAAACAGCATGTCATGAAAGTGGTGCCAGAAAAGCCAACCTGCTCGCCCTGCATAGCTCTGCTGGTGATGGCTAAGCTGGCCACCCTCTCTCACCTGTAATGGGTTTAGCTCTGCTGCCATTCACGTCAGCAGCAGCTCTAGCAGACAAATAGAGCAGGACAGGTCTCACTCGGAGACTCCTTGGACTCAAAAAGCTGAATTAAATAAAGCCCGTCTACTAACAATTTCCTCAGGGATATCACTCCACTTGTCATTTTCATGTAAAAATGAGGTAGAGAGTTTCAAATAAGGACATAGTTGTCTGAAAGAAAGAGCACACACTGCACCTCTAGAGCAGGCACATCATTTTAAACTGCATATATTTCATTTTTTACCTTTGTTCAAGCTGTTTGATGGTAGCAGCCATCTGATTTGTTTTTTCTTCCAAGCGGCTGTTTAATTCACTCTTCTGTTTTGCTCCCATGTCTGAACTCTGCAGAGAAAGCGGCACCCCATCTTTTGTAAACAGCAGTAAAAACAAATTACACACAAACACAATAAGCTACTTAGTAAGTAGCATTACATGGGCCAAAACCAGCTGGACATGACAAGGGGACCAAAAAGCAAACACTAGATCACTAACTGCATGAGAAAACATTATTTCCTACAAATAGAGAGTACATTTGGACACCACAGAAGGGAATTACTTTGATTAGTTCAGCTTTTTACATACTTTGTATTAATGCAGTACTTGCTAATACTACTCAACTGTTTTGCACATAATGACTGGCTCAAGGCAAGTAGAAATTTTCCCCTGTTCTAAATTTCATATTAGTACTTACTTCTGGACTTTAGTATTTACTTCATTACACATTCTTCCTCAAGTCTTTCTGTTACTTGAACAACAACATGTGTAATGCCACCACATACATGAAAATACTAGACTGTATTCAGTTTTTTTTCCATTTTGCTTAGTTTTTAGACATACAACACAAGCCAAAAGGCTACGACTCCATTACAGATGGTGTATCCTCCCTAAAGTTCCCTGTTCAAATCCCATTTAACTTGAGGTTAAGAATGTCAGCCCTAAAGCAAGTGAGTACACTGTAGAAAAAAACCTATGTGGATTAGGAAAAAGTATTAAACAGCATCAAGAGTGAAATGACTTAGCCTGTCATCCTTCCATAGCGAGCATCTGCTAAATAAACAGGAAAAGACCAAGCATGAGAGCCCACACTTATTACTAAGGATTCACTACATTTGATTTAATTCTTTCCCTACCTGCAGCTTAAAAGACAGTTCGTGTTTTAGGGCCCTGAGATCATCCAGTTGCTGTCTGAGCGCCACCAGCGCATCCTGCTTCTCGCAAACGTCCTTCTCCAGCATCTTCATGGCCAACTCCATCTCTTGTCTCATCCCGATCTGCACCTCCAGCTCTTTCTCCACATCCTGAAACACACACAGCCGTCAGAACTTCCAAGTAGCCTTTTCCAGTATCCATAACCCTTATCCTAACCCTCCATTACAGCTACAGCTCAGACACATCAAAGGCAATTAAGGAAAACTAACTCATAAGTTTGGTCAAACATTAAATCCACGTCAACAGCATTACTAGCAGAAAGTAACTAAGTCCTATTGGGGCCCATGTTCCGACATGGCAGACTAATGTCAAGTTTGCAGACTAACTTTCTAAAAACATTCTGTTCAAACATTTGCCTCATCATCAAATCAGCATGTTACGTTCAATTGAACATACGCTATACTGAATAAACAGTTGTGATCATGTCAACAACCTTATCTTCAAGGGGGATGCCCAAGACATACAAACTCAGAGGCACTGCCCCTCTTGATAAACAGACTTCAAATTGGTCAAGCCGGGCACATAAAAAAAAAAAAAAAAAAAAAAAACACCAACATCACTTCTGATAGACTCTCTAGATCAGGCTGAAGCAGGGCAGGCTGGAATGAAAATATTCCCCCAAAAGAACCATTTCTGAAGTGAATTACAGTGAATAGCTACCCATTAAAAAGCCTTTTTGTGGAGCACCAAGCTCCCACTGCCCTTACCAGACGCAATTGAGTCTCCTCCTTTAATTGCTTTCGTGCCTCAGTAAGTGCGTGTCCATCTGCAGTTCTGTCCTTGGTGACCTAAGTTAAAGAAATCCAATCAACCCATCATTTTACACGAGTAATCCAGTACCTAGTAATGTTCTGACCATTTTCTTTTCTTTGAAAAGAAACTTGACAGCTACCAAAATTAGGTACCTTCATTGAGTTAATGCATCATGTAGCTCCTTTGCAAACTTACTGTATTTCCCTTGAACTCAATTGCTTAGAGCAACTCACTGCATACAGTACTGCCTGCTCACTTTCAGGCCCTGGACAGTGTACTAAGTACAATGATAAAATATGTAAAACCATCCTGTGATTTTAAAACTAACATGCAACTCCGTCAGACTTCCTAGCATTTGTCTTAAGTAAAGAAAAGCACGTTGAGTACTTTAAGATACCACTCCTTGATTTAAGATTGGGTAGCATTTCAGGTCAAACTAACAGAACTCCCACTTGCTTAAGTTTCCTGCCAGCCTCCTGGTAAATCATCTTCCTCTTGTCTCCACGTAGCAAGCCACAGACACGCTGTGTTAACCATCAGCTTCGCATGTGCTCACAGTTCAATAAGCTACCGCCAAGCAGGATGTACCATGGCCAGGGTCCATCTGCTGCCCTCTGTGGAGGGCCCACCTGGAGGGAGTCTCTTCCACTGCTCTTTTGTGTGTATACATAAGGAAAAGTGTCTCTGAAACAGCTCCTCCCTATGCCATTTAAGCTGGATCTGCCCAGTGGATTCAGGAAACCTACAGCCACCAACCTTACGATTGGACTCCAAGATGTAAGAACTTTCTTCTTTAACCCGTTCCATCTCCTCCTGCAGTGTAATAATTCTATTGTTTGCAACAGCAAGCTGTGAACAAAATAAAACAAGAGTTCTGTACCAGCAACCATTTACCTCACATACTTTTTTTCTTCTCTAAACAGATTTTCATCAGGCACTCTTTGTCCACATTCGAGGGGAGCTTCTGTTTGGTTGTTTGTTTACAGCAGTAAACTACAATTTGGCCTCTGCTTTTGCCTCTCTCTGGAGAGGGGCAATCTTAAGTAAAACAGTTAGTGCCAGGGTGGTGGGTTTCCATTACTGGCAAAACCACAGCTTTCCAGCTCATGTCTTCCAGTGAAGTCACTAAAGTTCTTCAGGTCACTACCTGCTGGATTCTGTTTAACACCTGGTTAGCACACAACTACAGAAATCCTCACTTCATTCCTCCTCCTTTGCCAAAATCCTAAAATGGAGAAAAGGAGGAACACGGCAGCTCATTTTCACCGACTTGAGCAATGGAAATATAACCACCAACGTGTGGTGCACGACCAAATGATTAGTGATCCAGTCACCACAGAGCCACCCACTTGCCTGAGTCTGCTAAAGCTCTGCTAGTTTGGATACATGAGTAGTCAGAGCACCTGAGATACAAGATGCTCAAGCACCTGCACAGGACAGCACCAGAAGTACTATCAGGACATCATAAAAGTGAAGTTTTAGCTTGAAACCGAGGGCAAACATGACAGAGCACCTGCTCAAAGCAGGACATGTTCCTCAATGGATTTCCTGATTGGAACCTCATTTCAAACCAACAGGCTACTTGAATTGTAAGGTCAAAAGCCAAAATAATTTGGATTTTTTAGGGGGGAGGCAGAGGGAGCTGGAAGAGATGAGTAAATCATTACCATGACCTACATACCACTTGCAACGGGGGCGGGGGAAGAATTCACTGGTTCACTGACATTTTACGAGACCAATAAAGTTATTTAATGACAGATTCACTACAAAGCATCCTGACAAGACTAAGTCTTGGGAGCAGCTCGTGCCTAACAGACAGGTGGATGTGATGTGTAACATAACTCATTAACTACACGCTGCACATAGCTCTGATAGGCACAGTGTGTTCCAGTGTCAGGTCAGTTACTACTTCCAATAGCATGCAGGCTGCAATTAGTAAAAAGCAACAAAACTATTAAAATGAACAATACTCCAATAAATACAGGAATTCAACCCACAGGTCTAATTGATAAAGCATATTAAGCATTAATAATCAGTCATGAATGGAGACACAGGAAAGGCAGACCACATTTTTGAATTCAAACAATACTCCTTTTAATTGCAAAGTACAGTATTTACTCCTTAAGAGTCCAAGTAGTGCACTAACTTCCACCACTAAGTTCTCTATCATTTGAAATACAGTTAACATCAATTAATACCTTAGCATTGTAGTCAACTACTGCATCAGCCAAAATAACCACAAGTTAAAAACCTTTGCGGTGTCCGAGTGTCTTGTCATCTACATGTGCTATATGCAACTGAATTCATACATACTGTTCGATGCTTTCTAGAACTTCTTCCAAAAAAATTAAACAAGAAAAGCACTGAAAAAACTTCAGAGAGCAAAGCACTCTTGAAGAGCTTTTGCTTTTTACCATCACAAGTTTGCTGTTTTTCCATCTCGTGTGGTGAGGATCAACACAATTCCCTGTCTGTTCAGTTAATCCAGTTGCATTCTTAAAAATATATCATCAAGCATATCCCAGTTCTGGAAAATAACCTCAAGTATCTTTCCAATCCTCGATTTCAAAAGGCCAAAATATGAGATCCTTTTTTTATTACACTTACCTCCTCAGTCAGTTTAGTGTTGGATTTCTCTAAGGCATCCACCTTTGCCTGTAGGTTGTTAACTGTAGCACTGTTAAAGAAGAAAAGATGGTACAGTAACTCCTGCTTTTTTCAAGTCTGCTTTCTATTATGTTGTCCTATATAACAATAATATATTTTTACAAAAATATATATTACCTTAAGTGTCTATTGAGTTCTTCTACATAGTTCTTCTGGTCCAAAATAGCAGTTATCTGACCATCTCTGGAAGGGGGGGGGGGGGGGGGGGAAGAAAGAAAAAACAGAAATAACGTTCAGCTCACCCCCAGTGCAGCTCTCTTCTATCAACAGATCCTAACTGCATGGTATTTTTGAAGGCTGTTGTGCAGAATGGCAGGTCTGTTCTGCCACCCAGCAATCAAATGGCACAGAGCACTCAACCACTAGTCATCCAGCTGGCTTCTACCAAGGATGCAGTGTCTATCCTGGCCATCCTGGTTATCCCTAACAATGCGGGTTCCTGGCTTGGCTTCCCACTCACTGCTGGGCACAGGCAGGCTGCCACGGAGTGTTTATGTGGATCCAGGCACAGGGAGCAGGAGCAAACAGTACAAGTTCTCTCTCATCCCAAACCTCACTACATGGATTAGAAGAACTAAAGGACATGGTTAAAGGCTTAAGGGGACTGTGGCAGTACAGCCCACATCCTCAGCTCAGCACTGAGCACACTGTGTCTTGGTGAGTGTGTGCAATAGACACGATACAGCAAAAATAGCAAAATAACCTATGCCTTCATGGTCAGCCACAGTTCTCACTTCTGAGAAGTTGCAATCACTTCATTCATCTGAAAAATGTTCAAGCGTTTTGCGACACAGCAATGCCTGCAACATTTCAATTAGCACAACAGCAATCCAGTGGGGGGAAAAAAGGCTGATCTTATTGCCACTTTTGTACTGAATATGACTCATACCAAATGCACTCAGCAAAACCTGCCTGCAACATGCACTTGTTGGCATTCTCAACAGGACATGCTAAGGAAACACACTTTCTAATAGTAAAACAACAGATTAAAATACTGCAAGATATCTGATCCTGAGGAATAATGGTAAAAGAATATACCTACATGCAAAATAAAACTTCCCAAGGAGCAAGTACTCTTAGAGAATCTCAGATAACCATAAAACTACATGAGCCAGTGAACCCAAGCTGCACTTTTTGACTTCTCATTCGTTGCATTAGACAGCTACATTGGAGTACCCTGGAACAAAAGCTCTTATTCGGACCTTGGTTGCAAATATAGCAATTTCTGACCACAAAAATTATTTCTAAGATGCTGAATAATCAGCTCCTACCTGACTAACCACAAAACTGTTAAAGGCTACTGAACTATTTTTTTTTCAGAATACTTTAAATAATAGCAGACCTGACTCAGCAGAGGGTCACTTGTCAACTATGTAATTTCAGTCAGCCTTTTGAAGAACAATATCCAAAATTGGTAGGAGACTTCCTTCTAACCCAATGCTTCCAGCACTTTATTTATGTTATAGTTCACAAAACAAAGAGCAACTCTCTACAAGAAGCATCTGACTGAAAAACATAACAGCTGACAGACCAACTTGCACACTTGAACACAAGTTACCGTAGGCGAGATGGAGAACAGCTGGGCTTGCACTTACCCCTCGTTGCCTTTTGTGCTGTTTCCTTCTTTCAAATACATTGAAAAATCAATAACTCCAACCTAGAAGAGAAAGTTTTGGAATTCTATATTAAAAACTTTTCCTAAGACTGAACACTCCCTGTATCCATATACATATTGGACCATTCATTAAGAACATCAGTGCATGTTTCAGTATGATAAGGATTCATTCTAACAGTAATCTCTGCAGAACAAATGAGAGAACAGACTAGTTGAAGTGTTCTAGCAGAAACACTACGTTGGAAAGAAAGTCTTAAGAGATAAGGGGAAAATCAGGGCATCCACACATCCACATATAAACAACCCATGCAAGCTGAAACAATAGCACAAACTGGCTTGTTTTCTTTTGGTTCACAGATGATCTCATAACATGCTCTGAGTGAATTAACATTTTTGCCCATCTCCCCCCTGTTTCTGTCCATTCTTCTACTCCACATTTCCCTACACAGGGACTTGCATTCAGACCACAGCAAAGCAGAGCAGCAGAGTGGGCTTTTGGGTAGCACATTAAGAAATTAAAATTTAAGAGCACGGAGGCAAGAGCACTCTTTGTACAAATGGTAACTAGATCACTACTCCACAGAAATCAGCAAGGCAAAGCGTCAGGCTAGCACTCAAGTCAGAAGAGACACCAAGCTTACGTGACTAAGCTTTTTCTACCAACAAAAATTAATTTGAAAGGAGCCATTATAAAACAAAAGCCTAAGCCTCTGATCTCAACACTGTCTACTATCTGACTAATGCAACTGTAGTAACAACCTTTAGTTATTATTCTTATACTGCTACAAGCAATAAAGAGATTTGACATGAGGGAAGTCTTTTGCAGTGGAAACCCGATCTAAATGAGCAGAAAGAGAACACTAAAGTGAATACCCAGTACCTGTGAATCCAGGTCTTCGCCCTTCATGCAAAAGTTGGCATCGATGACATTCAGGCCTACCAGGAGGCCAGCAATGATAGCACCTTCTTCTTCCATCATGAGTGCATTAGGCTCATAAAATTCACTGCAGGATGCACACCAAAAGAAGACAGAATGTTGCATCTTTTAAAAATCAACTAGAGTGAAGTAAAGCTTATGATAAATTAGTACCAGCACATAATTACTCGCAGGTTATCTCCTACAATCATATAATGCAAGTTCATGCTTAATAAAAAGCCACACAGACGCCACCAACATACACACGTACTCCCGCGTACCACCAACGTACTCCTGCACCATTTGAAGGGCCTGGAATAGGTATCTCTTTGTACACTGTATCTTTAGATGAGGCAAAGAAGCAGGAGAAATGGATTCTCAACTGTTGAGAAGAGATCCAAGCACACTTTTACTAGTTGATACTAGCTAGTACCAACTTCTCTACCATAAGCCACCTCCACATTTTCCAGTGGTCAACAGAAAGTCCTCTGCACCTCAAGTCAGCTATGGATCTGTATAAAGAGCTAACAAAAACCTACCTGCCTCACTTCACATCCACGTTTGCTAAATATCACCACTCTGCACAGATAGCAATTCTTATCCATCGAGTTCCAACTAATCTAAAAATTTAATGTTGTTTTATAAACACAGCAGAGAGGCAGAGAAGTCAAATGACCTTACCCACGTCAGAGTGGGTAAAGGTGGAGGTAAGAAACAAAACTACGCCCAAGATCTTTCCAAAAATAGTGCATTCTCTCTGCACTACGTGACTAAAATGTTCATTGTAATAGATACCAAACGGAGAAATGAGAGCTTCTGACAAGAGTCCTAAGCATTTCTCATCCCTCAGAGCAAGTTCTAGATTTCACAACACTGCCACTCAAAAAGCAAGTACGCACAAAGGATCTTTAAAATCATACAAGCGTGCCCAACTTAAACCAGGCCTATCTTAGAGACAGCAATGCTCACCTGAGAAGATCCTTTCTGTTAATCAAGGCTTTCATGTATTCTGAGAGTTTCTTCTGCATGAGAGCCAAACGAAGCCAAGCTCTTCCTCTACCCACAGGTGTCCTGCAAAGACCAGAAATGAGAGTTACCTACTGCAGGGTCCCATTCACAAACCCCTTGAAAAATCCTGCTCTAGTTGAAATTTCTGCAGTCTACCTCATCTCAAAAATAGTCTTCCTTAATGAAAACGGGAAGGTATAGGATATTGAAGTGCAAACAGTTACTAACAGGTTTACTTAAGCCATCATTTCATATCTCTCAACTAATTATGCATTTGTTGTTATTCTAACATTTCCCTCACTCTACCGTGGTTGGATGCTACTATATAGACAGAGATCAATTGTTTGGATAAACTACCTTCCAATTCAAATTCAGTTTTGCCTAAGGACACAGCAGAAGAATACATGTAAACCTCAACACAGCACAGATGCCCAAGCAGCACTGCTTCAGTGGATGCTAAGCCTGCTGAGAATACACAGAGACATCTGAAAACACCAACTAAATAGTGTTCTCCAAGTATTTTGCCCCAACACACTTGCAGCAAATAGCAGGTCAGTCACAGCCTTCTCCCTCCATTTCTCTTGTTAATCGGAAGGTGCAAATCCCCCATGTAGAGCAATACTACAATTAAAAGGGAATTTCTTTTCTACAACTTCATGCAGTTGGTCACCTGTCTTACCCCAAGTACCATGTGGAAAACTCCATTTTTTTCTGACCTTAATTAGAATAAGCAACTATTGCCCATAGAAGTCACAATCATCATTACCAGGTAAGTTTTTCACCTCAGTAATGCATAACACTTAATTCCCAAACAGCTGATAAGAACACATTACATACAAAGCTCAGTTTTAAAGACTAAGTTTCTACAACTGCCTCTTAAAAAAAAAAAAAAAAAAAAAACACCCACACATTATTCCTACATATTTTTTTAAAAGTAAGATAAAAGGAGTTTTGGTCCTTCAAGTGGTTTGAAGCACAGTCCTGCACAGCCCTTCAGTAAAAGCAATTGTCCATTTGTACATGGTTAAAAACTAAACTGACAGTAATCTTCTCTGCTTGATTTCTGTTGTTTCATGGATGCATCTCATCTTTCAGCAATGCCAAATTCATGTTAAGCTTGCTTTGCATACAGAATTCCCCTTAAGCTTCTCTTTTTCCTCTCCCCAGTTTCCATTCTTCACTCAGTTTCTTTTTAGAACTTGAACAAGCAAACCTGAATGCCATGTCTGAGGTGACTAAGTGATTCTTAAAAGCAATGCATTTCCAAAGACTTCTTTTTCATCCCTCTTTAACATAACCTATTATCTTCTTGAACTTCATGACCGATTCCTGCTCATATTCAAAAGTTCATCTTTTGAATATTTTAATTTAAAAATCAAGTGGACTCTGGATTTCTAATGTTCAAAAATAAGACTCGAAAGCATCCAGCTTGAACCTTCTCTTCCATCTGAATTTTAAGAAGGAGTTCATAAAGGCTGTTCCTGTTCATAGGGTACATCATCACTCAGTGCTGGCAATAACCTTTCTAATGTCCTTAAGTCCCTTCCTTAATAATAAATAAATAGTGCCTTCCTTTCCTCCTGCAGTTTCTTAATTAAGAGTATAAGCCACTTGTATCAGCAGAAGATGGCAGATCAGTTCCTGAAGACTGATTTTCCTTCCTTCTCTTTATGATCTTTCTTGCTAGAAAACCATACTATGTCCTTGTGCAGTATAAGGCCATACTCACTTCAGGCCTGGGAGATCCTTCACACTTGCTGTGATCTCTGCAGCTTCAGGAACAAGTTTTTCTACCAGTTCCAGTGGTCCCCAGAATGACTTATTTTGCCCTAGAAAAGTCTTTTTGGCTGGGGAAAAAGAAAAAGACAAGACATGAAGTGACTCCGTTCAATTGTACTAGCTAAATGTTTTCTCAAACACATTCAGAATTAAAACAACAATAGAAAAACAATCACTGGAGTCTTCTGGGACTGCCTGCTGGGCAAATACAATAGACCACTTACACAGCCAAATGTGGGAATTACAGTTGTCATCCAAGTAAGGTAAGAAGCTCAAAATAGACAGCAGGCAGTATTTTTTTATATCCCAAACATGGCAAAACAACAACATCCAGTCATAAAGAGCAACCTGAATTCACTACCACTGGGAAAAACTTCTACTAGGATGCTGCCGCTGTCTCCGAGCCATACTTGCTGTGTTCACCTTCCTTGTCCCTCACTGACCATCATCTTCCTCAAAAAATAAACACAGCACCTTTAATGTTCTTCTCTGTTTGTTCCAGGTCTTGTTTGTTCATCCTCTCCTCTCTCAGAAAAGCTTTCGAGAGACTCCCAGAAACTAAAGCTAGAAATGCACTAGTTTCTTTAACAATTTTCGTGCTACTTAGCAGCAGCACTAAGAATACCGAAAATCATTAAGCTGAAACTTGTGACCTGCCCTGGGGACACTGGTGAATGGTGCACAACAGCAGCACTAAGATGATTTATACTGCTCCCTTACATAACGTTACCTAAACTGTCACATGAATCCCTTCTTCACCAGCCAACGCTGAACTGAGCTACTGAAGCACCACCACAAATATACCTAAGAATGATGAAAGAATTTAATAATCTCATCTCAAGCATCAATCATTTAAGGGCAGCAAGTCAAGAAAAGTAGAGCAGTACTTCATTTTTATTGTGACCCCTATTAAACAGCTAAATATGTACTCAGCTATGGATACAGGGTCTCAGCGTTGCACTTCTCTGCAGAAAGTGCAAAAAAAAGGCAGATGTATTCGTTAAGAGGCTGTTTTCATCACCAAACTTATACTCAACACATTTGAAAAGTTGTTTTAAAAACGATGAGTCACTGCAACAACTATCAAGATTTCACCAGTATCATTTCACTTCAGGCAGATTTTTCAGATTCTGCATTCCAATAAACCAGCTGTCAACAAATGCTGCGATCCTGTTCAGCCATTCGTTAGCCTACTCTAAATTAAAAGAATCAGGTGTTTGAAGCAAGATGGATCTTTCTCACACCTACACTACCACAACCTTCCGAGGAGGACTCCCCTTGAACAACCTTACCTTTCAAGCCATGCTTAAGGCAATGCTCCATCACAACGAAGAACTGCTGAAGAGGTGCATAGTCGGAGTCCAGAGTCCTGCCTAGATTAAGAGCCGATTCAATCAAACCCTTTATACTCAGTTTCGCCATGTTCATCAGGTTCATGCGTTCATTCGCCATGAGATAGTTAGGATCTATAAAAGACAGAAGAAAGATACTTTTAAATAACAAAAGCTATTTTAGCACAGTAAAATACCCCACATCTGTCTCTCTCTGTTGTCCCTCAGCTCGGAGGGTATTCATAACAGAGGCAACCCTTTGATGCAAGGTGGTCTCCTCGAGTCTTTTGCTCAGACTATCAAAATGCTCAGTTTTGTATGCCTGTATCATACACAGTAAGAGCTGTCTGCCAGAATACAGGCTGACCGCCCAGAGAAATCCTCATAATTTGCTCTACTGCAACAGTGCAAGCACCACCCAAGGACCCCTCATGAGGCTATCAGCTGTCAAACAGTTGATAGTCCAAGGGAGAGCGGCTGGTCAAAGCTGCCGTCGCCATTCAGATCCTGATACTATGGGAGCATTTGTTGAGTCTCCTCAATAGTCTCCTCAATAGGTTGGGACAAAGCCTCTGTTCTCCCCCTTCTGCTCCACAATGAAGCAGTACCAGAAGTCTCCTTCCCTGCATCTCCCTGGAAGCATCTTGACAACTGCTGTATGGAGCAGTCGGTACCGTGATCAGCAGGCTCTGCAAGGGCAGGTCTCCGATGGGGACGGGAAGCAGGCAGGAGGTGCTAAGCAATACCACATGGATCTGTCACACACAGTGACTATCAGCAGTCTCTGGTCTAACCACACTTCTGGCCACATCTGCTGCAGTGGAAAAGCAGCTTCTTCAAAGAAGTCTCAAACAGGCCCAGCTGTTCTGCATCTCCACCCATTCATTCTCTACTGAGGGACCAAGTGATCAAAAGGACTCTGAATTTTATCTGACTAAACATGAACCTTTGAAGTAGAAGAGGAGAAGGTTGTTGTTCACATCTTCTGAAAAGACCGCAACTGTAGGATTTGCAATTTCTTTTCTTAGTTAACACGGCTTCCAAACCCTGGCTTAGGAACGCAATTCTCGCAGCAGATCTGGACTATGGAAATATTTCATTTGAGTGGGTGCTCTGTTGCCATTATAGAACTACTACCTTATAAACTGTAGGATGACACGTATATTAAGCAGATGACAGATTTTGTGCTTTGCAATCCATTTCATGCTTTGCTAAGGAAATAAACACTGTCAGTAGTAATTCAAGAGTAGAGCAAAGAGAGACAAAACACAGAATGCTAAAACACAGTTCTTGGGCATGCAATTAAAAGAAACTGACTACTACTGAATATTTTCTCCCGTGTCCTTCTGGTTAACGGCAACGAACAGTAATTTCGACTGCATCTCAGAGTTGCTTGAGGAGAGTGCAAACATCACGACAGGATTAGGGAGAAAGCCCTTCTCCCAGATTCAGGCCTGCAGCAGGGCTTGCTCTGCCTTCCGTAAGTCAGAGACTTTTTCCCACACTGGCCAGGTTCTGTCAGCAGCATTTCCCTAAGTAACTAAGGCTTAGCAGAGTGCAGCTCTCTTATACACCTGCACTCATCAAACTGGCGAGGAGTTGCAAGGCAGTTGTCCAAAGGAATCCTACTTAAGTGACAAATGAATTGCTACAGAAACATTAAAGAAATTGTACAAGAGCTCTAGGAGGGCAACGATGCTTGGGCTACAATTACTAACTAATCTGAATTACAGTAAGACCAAGGAGGGCACTCAAAATTAGGGTCTTAGTCCATTACCTAACTGCAGGAAACCACATGGTTTCCTTAGAGCAGGCAAAGCTGCTGCCATTAGCAGGCCCACACTGAGCTCAATGATAGGAAATGCTTTTTGAGGCAAGCAGCATAGTTTCCCAGCAGTTAGAGATGTCAAGCAGTCGCGTGCTAACTGGGATCAGCATTGCATTAATTAAAAGGAACTCCTTGGAGCAACAGATACCCATATCAAGCCCCCACGATAGCCAAAGATGGTTTCAACGCTTCTAATGGGTAAGAAAGAGCAAACGAACAACTCTGAGCTGATGAAAGCAGATGGCGTCGGGGAAGAAATAAAGTAGGGCTATGCACTCATTTAAGACTAAGATGTGCAGTCATGGCCTTAAAAAGCTTAAAAAAAAAGAAAAAAGGAATCACTAAGTCACTGAACAATATGTTAATTCAGGTACCTCGTTAGATGTTTCTGCCTCTTGCTGTGAACGAAGACATTCTCTATACATGCAATTCCTCTTTAACATTCATCTCGTACAAATCCAGTAGCTGTTATATAGTAAGAAACTGGATAAAATGACAAAGATGTATTCCAAAAAGCAAAATTCTAAGCAGTCTATACCCTTGTTACATGTGCAACAACATATACATCTTCAATCTTCATTTTTAAAGAGCAGGCCAGGCAAGTAGAGATGATTTCCACACAGGAAGACCGTTCAGCTTGCTTTAAGTCAAGCCAGCCATTTCTGCCTTGATTATCTGACCGTGACGTGAAATTCAGATTCTCAGCTTGAGGCGATATATTCTGCAGCCCTCTAGTGCAGAACAGCTCTGTACTTTACTGTACAGAGCCATGCAGTAAACTTAAAGAGAAAAACGTTGGCCCTTCAACTTTGCCTTGCAATATCTTTGGGATTCACATTTAAGTCACCTAAAGTAGGTACCAAGATGATTTCATTTTCTAAAAACTGAAGCTTCTACGGATTTTTTTTTCCTCTAACCAGCAACACTTACAATTAACATCGGATACCAAGCGGAATGAGCAAATTTGACTTGCGTCCCACTAAACTGATACAAAAGAATGGACCAATTTTATTGTTTCTTTAAAACAAAAGGTTCCAGCTTTTCACACATTTAAAATGCTGCCCTAGTCTCGCAGACACTGATGGTAGCAAGGGCAATGCATTGCTGAGAAACTTCATAAAGAAGAAAACATTTCCAAAACACTTGATAATCTCATGAATCTGCAACATTTGAAGAGAATGTGCATCTCAAAGAACCCAAAAGCCAAGGGAAAGTCAATATGCTACTAGATCTTCGAAGATCAAGCTGTGACTGTGCTCGGAGTACTTCTTGTCTAACAAGGATAACTTCCTCCTCTCTTCACATGAGATTTGCTTGGAGAAACTAAGGAGAAATCCAACGAGAAAGTGAATCCAACACTGTGGGCCTACCTGCTCAAAGTAATGCCAGCTGGTTTATACTTGAGTGAGGGTCTCCCTAAAAAGCATCTATCTTAAATCAAGAATCCAAGCTCCTGAGCACCTTCTTTATTCGTATTGTCTTTTCCTTAGCCTCAGCCCTGAGGCATTGGACCACGTAGAAGGAGAGAAAGCTCCTCTGCTTTTATTTACGATGGATATAAAGGCTAAAGCAAACTAAGGTTAATTTAATGCTGCACCAAGAAACAACCAGGAGGCTAATGCCCTTGCCTATCTTCACTTTCCATATTTCACCTGAAGCTTTTCTGATATTGCCTTGCATTCAAACTCTCATCTTCTTCCTATTATCACAGGCCCCGGACTATCTTCAACAAGGAGGCAACACATATTTTGTGCATCATATATAGAAGCTCTCTTCAAGATAAGCATGAAAAGAAAAATAGTTTACACATGAAAACTGATTTTCATGCACAACAGATCCACTAGAAAGAGGCTCACTATCTGAACGTGCAAATATAAAAAGTAGATTTTACAGTGTCATGGCCAATTTTGTTTACACCTCTTCACATGAGGGGACTTTAAATCAGCCCTGTAGCTAGCTGTGTTATTTCGCCTGTTTTACAGTTATTAGTCCTGTAGCGATATTTTATTATCATATATTTAAGTAAAATATGTATTAAAATACATATTTAAAGTAATTTTTTTTGTTCACACTGGGGCTCACACTTTATCTTCTACTTATAATCTTGAGTTCACAAAACGAACATGCTTCCCTTATTTTTACCCAGTTATTTTCCTAAGCTTTACATTGGGATAGCTCACGTGCACTGCAGAGAAGTAAATGCAGGATTTGATTAACATCCTACCAATGAGATTCAGACCCAAAACCACCAAGACGCAGGCAAGCAGGTAAGGAACCTGCAATGAATACTGCCTCCCAAAATTTTCATTCCACAAAGTGGCCAATAGCTGCAATCCATCAGCCCTCCTTATTCCTTCCAGGTCAGCAATCTGGCTGCGTCAATAACAAGCCTGTGCTCTCAAGTCTACTACATACCGATTGCTCCAGCTTTAGCTTCTAACTTGACATCCCAGTTTTGAAATGATGTGTCTTATATAAAACCTCCTAGGTAACGTATTATTCCTGTGATCGTAGAATCATCGAATGCTTTAGATTGCAAGGGACCTCAGAGGTCATCTAGTCCAAACCTCCTGCACGCGCAGGGTGATCCCTCTCTTGTCTCCAAAATATATATAGATATATTTTTTTTTTGCTATAAAACCTAATTACCATGAGTATGAGCAATTGCATCAAATTATAAACTTCCTCCAATGAGAGCTGAATATACATGTACTTGCTTACCATTTTAAAGAATCAAATAAGAAGCATTCTACAAGATTCTTCCTTTGATATTCTACAAAATTTGCAATTGAAGTTTTACAGTCACTTTTGCAAGGTATCATCTCAACCAACAGAAAAACTTCAGGACATCCCAAGCTTTGAGGGAATCTTTCTTATCTGCTACTTCAAATTTAGCATACATTTGCGCATTTTGTGTATAAATTAAGATCAGGAAAATAACATTCTCAATGTGTTTAACGTAAACAAATTAGTTCCCTATTTTTTACCTTTCACTATCCCAACTAAGTTGATCTGCTCAGTAAATCATCGCACGATCCGTTAAACAAGATGGTCTGTGAACACCCACACATTTCCAAATGAAGGAGTAAGAACTTAGAAATCAAGGCTGATCAGATGGAGCCCATGATCAATGGGATAAAACTTTGCAACACAAAAGCCTTCACATTATTCACTCTAAAAGGAAATGAAGTTGCAGAAGGAATACACACACTTGAGTGATCCAAGACATTTTGTTGAACATGCTAACAGCAGAAGACAAATATCCACACACGAGTGCAACTGGTACAGCACGTCCGGGCCGCGAGCCCGGTTCAACCAGACAAGCACGTTCACAAAGCCACAGCTCTTGGCGCAGCTAAGACTGTATCTTGCACTCACACTCCAAATGAAAAGTCACAAGCCAGTCATTAGTGGAAACAGCAGTTGAAAGACGTTGGCGTGGCACGCACCTTCAGTATCATCACGCAATTGCTCCACCACATCTGTCAAATCCTCCCAAGAGTCTTTGCAACCAGCGAAAAGAAAGGGAAAAGAAAGAAAAGGTCATGCAAGCCGTGATCGAAAGGGCAGGCTCAAACTCAAGGGGGGAGAGGGCAGGCTCAAACTCAAGGGGGATTTGCACAATACAAGACACAATTGGCACTGGCAAGAGATTTGCATGTCAAAAGGGTTAATTAGTCTGCACAAAGCAATAGAGCAAAGCTTTTTCTTTCCCTCCCCCTTGAGAAACAAATTAAGGCAGGCCTAAGGAAAATTTAAGAAGTTGTTGGGTTTTCGGCATTAAGACAAGCAAAAATTTTGTAAAGCATATCCTAAGAAGAGAAATGCATTATTTAGTCTGTAATATAAAGGCACTAAACGGTTGGTACTTAGACAACATCAGCTTTTACTTCTGCTTCCTCCTACTCCTGAACAAATCCGAAAGTAACAAGGAAATACATTGATCAGTGAAAAGCAAGCCCTTCAAGCACAGCATGTTGCACACACACAAAGACACATAAACGACATAAACGAGGTTAAACAGAGCTCCAATTCCATCCAGACCATCATTTCCAAGCCAAACATCTAGGAAGAGTGATTCAGTTTAGCGTGGATGGGAATCACAGGACCTAGGTCCTCATCCCAACGGCAGCTGACTAAGACCTAGCTAAGGAAAACGGCTCTTCCTACCTGCTGGGAGCCTGCTGAGGGCTGGCAGGCAAAAAGGAGGAGGCAGATATCCTGGGAGAAGGGCAGACAGCACAGAGAAAGCTCCTTTCAGCACACCCAGCAATTCCTTGAGTTTGAAACCAAGGAACAAGGCCTGACGAAGCTCCTGAGAGTCTGAATCCTGCATGATTTTCGGCTCCCTACTTACGTGCCTGCTCTCCCCAGAGCAATTCCCTCCGTATCTGTAACACAGCAAGGGCTCTATTCCCCTTTACAGCCACGTGTGGCAAAGTACAGAGCAAAGTACACATGCTATGGGGACCTCCTCCCACCCACAGGAAAACCATGGCCAGCCTCCTCCCCCATGGGAGCAAAGGGAGCTGGCAGTGAGCAGAGACACTCTTGCTTCCGACCCTTGGCAAGCGGGCCATATAGAGCCCCAAGAAACATCCAGACAACTCACCAGACTTTATTCATCCTCAAATCTTTTTATACAAAGATATTATTTTTTTGAACAAAATTCTTTAAACTTTCCATTCAAGTCTTGCTACTTCCAAGAGTTTGCATATGTTTAATTTCCTCTTTTACACTGTAGAGTCATTTTTCCCTGCTGTCTGGGATTTCCACCTACCAGGAGTGCATGGGGAAATCTCTCAAAATGAAAAAGGAAGTAAAATTAGGACTTGAAAGTTTCCATACCCTTCATCATGATACCTGTAAGGCAAAGCCAGCACTTAGAATCATTATGCAAAAATCTGAGCTCCTTCAACTAACTCACACAGAGTTTAGAAAACAGGATAATCAACATCTCATAAAACTCAATTGCCCCATTCCAACTGGATTCTCAAGAACATTAGTAGCATAAAATTTAACATCACACTAAAGTAAATCTATCAAGTATACTCTTTATAAAGGGACTGAAGTACTTCAACCACTAACGTACAAATCCGCAAAGTTCCATCCATTTCATCCATTTAAGTAATTTTTTTTTCTTTCTTGACGTAGCAGCAGAATAATTTCAAGAGGTTTAAATATAGGTGATGGCCCAGGAGCCGTGTGGGATTCAGCCGAAGTTCATTTACTGAATTTCACACCGGGGCAAGAAACCTTTTGCAATCTTTGTACGCTCACTCCACTGTGTTAGTGCAAGTTCAGAAACATATTCAGGAGAAAAAAATAAAAGAAAATAAAACATAAAAACCCACACACTTACAAAAAGCGTTAAATAGGGTTTCCTCCGGAGATTTTATCCTTTAGTAGTAGTGATTAATGAATGGTGAACTATTACATACACATTGGAAAAAAAACCTTACTTTCTAAACTTATCTTCCTTAGTTTCCTCGTATCTCAGTTTGGTCTCTGACACTGGGTGCACAACCATGCTAAAAACAACATTGGATTCATGTGATGGGGATTAACTGGCATCTCATAAGAGGAAACCAAAGCAAGAGTTGCTGAACACACAGCAGAAATATCCCAGACATATCTGAAACTAAAAGCAAACAGTTTAAACTTAAACAAGCACTAAATGCATCCCTTGAATAAAGGCTGATCGAGTTCTTAGACGTCTGAGCTACAGAAAAACTATGAATTCCTTCAAACTGCCTATGTAGAACATATTAAGAAATAACATATAGTGAAAATTAGCACCTCAAACACATCATCTCAGCCTATACTGGGATGCCCATAAACTATCACAAATTGCACAAGGTCTAGTGGCTGAACCACGTTCCCTTACACACAAGTGACTCCCTAACCCATCCGTTGGCTGTCCATGACCTCTTTACTTAATGAAGTACCTTGCAAGGGGAAGTACTAAAACAGAACATCAAAAAGTCTTACACTGCTGTGGGATTTATTTGTATGTAAAGAAAAGTGCACACAAGAAAGCAGGCAATTCAGATAAATATGTCAAGTTGCCGCGTATAACATCAGAACCAAGTTTCTCCCAAGGTAGATTAGATAGGTCAGAATGGTTTTTTTGTTTGTTTGTTTGTTTTTAAGTGTCTAAGTTTCCAGTAAGTTAAAAATCTGAGAAGTCCGTGAAGTACTCAAAAAACCCCTGCAACAGTTTGGGGAAGCAAAAGCAGAACCCAATACAGAAAATGCCCAGCAGCAGTGACATGTGAGCGATGTTTGTCCAACCGCTCCAAAAGGCTTGTCCCAAATCTACTTATTTTTAGATCAATGTTCACAAAAAAAAAAATCTAACTGCCCTAAATATTCACAAGCAAAGAAAGAACACACCAAGCTCTGAGTTCCCAGGCTCCATCCAAGATTCTACCTATGAAAAAAGGGAAAGCAGTTGTTTTTAAGCTCATGCCCTGCCATGGTTGAGATATGGACTGAATACATCCGACACAGCAAAAAGCCAGTTGCAGGAAACCAAACTGGCCTGCATTCAGGCTACATTCGTGCACTTCTATAAACTCCCCTCTTTCTCCTGCCTGGTGATTTGAACCAAGACCTACGGAAGTGCTGAGAAGTTTGTCAGAGATAAACAATATCTATCTGAACCAAGACGACAGTGAAATCTATTTAATCAAGCCACACACAAAAGTCCTAAGCAACACAAGGGTGGCTCCTTCCCGATCTCTCTTGCAAAAGATACAAACATTTCATTAATCTAAACCCCAACTATTCAAAGCCCTCCAGGCTCTTCCTTTTTCTTCCTAAGGAAGCCAGAGAAGGCCTCTGCTCAGTGCCTCACTAACAGACCCAAGTGCCATAACTCAACCAGCATTTCATAGATGACTCAAAGGCACTAAAACCAGCATATGCACTTCTATAAAGCCCAGAAGTATAGCCACAATTTAGTTTCACTGTCAGTTATGGCCCATTATGCCTGAAAGAAGGTAGGTATCATCCATGTTTTACAGGGAGATGCTAATAAAACAATGCTGACGTGTGCTCGTTATTAAGTTAATTATAGTATTATATTCTGGTTTTAACTTTTAGTCCCCTGCATAAGCATTTGCTGTTGTTTTGGAGCCACGGCATCCCACAATATAAGGGCAAGCCAGAAGAGTTACTGAGAAGAACCGAATAAACATAACAAATTGTCTTTTTTAATAAAAAAAAAACAACCCACACCATATTCTGTTCCACTGTAAGGACAAACAACACTTTTGTCATGAAAGAAAACCTACAATCACATCATTATAGTTATTTAAATTACATAATCTTATATTTATTGCCTCAGCAATGATAAATACTTCATGCTATAAGGAATCATTAAACTGGTAAAGAAATAAGGAGAAGCGGTTAGTATTATTGGAGGTGCGCAATGAGTTTTTTTGTTTTCTTTTGTTTGTACTTTCCATATTTGATTTTTGAATAAGCTGGATCACAAAGTGTTAACGGAGGAACAGCCCCTGAAAACGCGTGGCGAGCACATTCCCCAGGCAAGTCCTGCTGCATCAGCACGCGCGCCGGCCAGGCGCAGGCGGGTTTGTGCTGCTGGTGCTGACCTTGGCGCAGGCTGCTCCTCACAGATAACCTCTCATTTTCTGCATTTCCCCTCGCGGTGCTACACGGGCACGCAGTCCCCGCAGTGCCATCCTGCACCGCCTCCGTTCTCCTTTCCCAGCGCGCAGCCCTGCAGCGCTGCCTGCTCTGCCTCCAGGACAGCACAGCCGGCTTGTGTTTCAGTTTGACCTGCATGTTAATCCTCGTGCGACCGCGGCACCAAAGGATTAGGTCATTAGGAAACGTACACTAAGTACGTATTCATGGCACAATAATTGTCTTGGTTTTAATCCCGAATCTTTAGTTCCACTTGAAAAGGTGCGAAGAAGAAAGAAAACATCTCAATAGTTATTTTCTGAATGCAAACCACAGACGCAGACAACACTTAAAAATTAATAGTAGAGAACCCAATTACAATAATACTTACAACAGTCTCATCCTAGACATCTGTAAGGACTCTATCTCGGCCACAAAAGCCGCAGGGCTGGACACCAGGGCCCCTCTTCTACAGGGTACCCTCTCTTGACTGCTAAAAATTAACTTGAGAACTCCCAGCTTAGCACTCATCCATCCCGAGGCATTTCTTAAAAAAAAAAAATTAATCTTCCCCCCACTTCGGTCCAGGGTCAAATATCCATCTTTTGTCTGTCCTTGATCCTTCTTGAGCCCTTTATGGGCTCATGATGCAATTTGGTATAAACAAGGACCTCTCCTACTCCCTCTCGCAGGGATCACAGCCTTGATCATGTTACCTTTCAGCATATGTTATCTGCACTATGGGACCTAACTACTAGTCAAGAGCATTAAGATCATTACAACACTGAATTTCACGCATTTGGCTTATTACTGACTTCACAGATGGCCGACCTGGCAATCCGCATGCTTCTTCCAGCTCCTTCCAACTTTTGACCTATTTAGGGATTTCTGCCACCACACATGTTTTACAAGAGACCTTTATAAGGGAAGAGATGCTGCCTGCAAGGCTGCATCTTGTTTCTGTCAAGACGCTAAAGGTTCCTGCTATTCCAATACACTGCTTGGATTTGTCTTGCAACCTGAAACCATAACTTCTGAAGCACGTTCAGCTCTCCTAGACAGCTTGCTTTCTCCATTCCACGCTACTAGAGAACATCTAAATCAAAATAATGGTTTATCTTGGTTCCTTCCTCGGGTCATTTTGCTCTTCGCAGTCCCAGTGCACACTGACCAGGGCACAGGAATTAACAGAAGTGCATTCCCCGCTCTAGCACAGCCCAACAAGGCACACAGGCCTTCATGGCACCCAATTCAGATGCAGCTCAGCGACTCTGTAGCTCCCTCATTGAAACTTCATCTCACCTTTCAGTGTAAATACCCAAGTATCTTAAAAAGTGATGGAATAATTCCTGACAGTGCAAGTTCAGATGATACAGTTATCATAAGCAGTGCTTATGCTCTCACACACAAACCAATTTAATGAGCTTGTTGATATAAAGCTGCTCCTAAGAATGCTTATTTATTATCCTGTAAAACCACTGAAGACCATTTCACACTTCCTAGATTATGAAAGGTTCATGTTTAATTCCATATATGCCTATGTACTCTTGAAGGAGCAACAGAAAACACAATCACAAGGCTTCACAAAACCCCTATATTATGCTCCTATCCCAAGAAAATCTAACTAGATAGCACAGAACCAAATTACTCCAAATCGCTGACACTGCTACATCCGAGATCCTAGTCCTTCTCCAAGTATGGAGCCTTTGGATTAAGCAGTTTTACAACTGGCCTAAGCTTTACTAGAGCTCACCACCACTGCATTAAAGTACCTACTGCTTTAAATTGCGGTAGATAAAACTGCAGTTACCACCGTGTCCAAGTTCTCCTTAAATTACTAGCTCCCTTGCTGCCTCTCTGCTTGGGGAGCCCTTGCAGCAAAACCTCCAAGCACATCTCTCAGGAAGAAGCAAGAGCTGAGAGACGGCCACTGGAGGTTTCCAGACCTTATTTTCAAAGGTTGTTGGATTTGCAACTGCAAAATCTCATTTTATTTTTCGCAGCTCCCAATTTCTAATAGTGGGAGCCTTTTGACTTGCCTTTGGCAAAACTCTTTTTTCCTCCCCACATCATTTTTACACAGATGTTAGAAGCTAGTGACCCTAAAGCCCCCAATCTCCAGCTTGTCCTCTCAAACACGGGGCATTTGCAAGACCCATCCTGCTGTCCCCTGAAGCCCTGCATGCCCTGAGGAGGGAGGAGCGATGCTGGTGCTGCAGTAACACTTCCAACACGATGGCTAAAGCTGTGCCAGCATTCCCACTATTTCCTGCACTATCGCCTCTGTTATAAACACCACTCGAGTCCAAAAAAGAAACTGTCCTCCTCCCTCCCAGCAAGCAGCCTCCTTAAGCTATCAAGGTATAAATATCTCCATGAAGACCACCGATTTTAAATCATTTTTGACATACATATTGATAGTTTTGGGGAGAGTTGCCCTAATATTAGGTCTTGAATTGTTTCCAGGGAGGCACAGACTGCAGCCTGTGCACTGTAGTACACAAATGGGACACAATTTCAATATAGTGAAAAAAAAAAGCAATCTGAGAAAGCTCTGTTACTGCAGAAACTGCATTTATCCATGCCCACTTTCCCCTATGAATTTGTTCAAGGGGAGAAGGTAAACAGAATTAAAAGACATGTGCAATGAAACATCGAGCTAGGTAACTCGCAAGCTGCAAACACGTGGTATTCTGGACTGTACTAAGAAAAGATTAAATGCTTATTTACTAACTGTAATAAAACCAGATAAAAAACCAAAAGGCTAACTGAAGTCTTTATGAGACAGAAGCATCATGCTGCATACTTTGGTATCTACTGTACAAAGTGAAAAAGATCAAATTAAAAAAAGAAAAGCGAGGCTGAGCAAGCATACACCACACGCATGCACAAACACACACACACAAAGGCATGGAAATAGGAAGCGAGAAGAATTACTGCACTTTTGGCTAACCTCACCCCAACTGCTTTGGCCCTGTGTTCTGAGCCTGCAGCATCTCTCTCAAATCCTGGGACATGTTTCAGAGGCAGTTCTAGCCTCCAAACCTCTTTCTCATGTCCCTTTGTCCAGCTAGACCTTGGACAAGTAAATCCTAAAGTAAGCCCTAAAGGGCTGCTACCTCCAAACTAGAATGCTTGGTGGAGTCAACGCTCACGTAGTTACCAGAAAAGGGCCCAGGGAAAAGGTGGAATCCCCTCCCAGCAAGGCTGAGCCTTGCTCAGGGTTCAGCAAGAGGCACTCTGTCTCCATCAACACTGCTGCTAAGAGACCAGGGCAGCACACGCCACCGTGCACAATTCCCGCAGGAATTCATTGCTCCTCCTCTTTCCCTTGCTTTCTCAATGGCAGGATAACGTGCGGATGTCCGCTTGTTTTTCGTTTAAATACTCACTGAGCTTTCAATCCTCATTTCAGCTAGTCTGCTAGGAGTAAGCTGTTTTCACCATCCGCCCAGACCTCAAATTATTACTCAAAGAGAGAAAGATACGTTGCATCTAAGGGTTTCAGGCTTCCAAGCCACTATAAGCAATGGCACATTCAGCACAAGCGAGCTGCGAGACTCGTGTTATCACTGACATTAGGCTTAAGTGCAGTGGAGTCTTGTCAAAAACTACCCATCGACTACAGGCCGATGCAAGTCAGTTCTCAGCCAGGATGTTTCATGTGTAAAAGCTGACTGTTCACCAATACGGTTATAAGCCGCACCTTAAGAGCGATCTCGTGATTAAATGCATCGTCGAACACTCATCATGGTGTTTTCTTCCTGTGACATGCAAATCTGATCTCCACTACACATCTCAGAAACCTCAGCTACGCACACATCCGCCCCTCTGAAAAGGGTGGATCATTAAAGACTCTTGCAGCACATTCTATGGGAAGCACCGGTCTGGCTTTCGTAACGTGTCACACAGTGTCCCGATAGTCCGGACGGGACGAGAGCACCTCATCCGGAGACACCCCCTCCCGCACCGGCGCTGCGGTGACAACAAAGCGGCGGCTGCAGGGACCCCGAGGCAGGGAACGTGACCGTACCTTCGTGGGTAGGCTCTGGGTCGGGTGTCAGCGAGATGTCGTCCAGCTCGCGCAAGCAGAGCCATTCTCCATCCATGGACACGCGGAATTTGCAAAGATAGATGGTCTCCATGGCAGCCTGAGTGATCTTGTCTGTGGTGGGGGTTGGCATGTCGCTTTGAGGCGTCAGAGCAGACATGATGACTCAGCTGGTACAACAATAACAACAGAAAAACAAGAACTAAAAAGAAAGGCTCGCTGAAGGAGAAAATCAGTAATACCTTGCTATTAAGAGCACAAGTGCTCAGGATGGCACAGACTGCTCCAGCCTTTGCATATAGAAAGCAAGGCAAAAATGCTGCTCCTTCACGCTTGCCTCTTCCTCCTTCCTTTTCAGCAGCTGTCGCTGTCTTCAGCTATACTGAAGGCTATTGATCCCGGCTGACCACAGAAAACCTGGCTTCTGCATCGGAGCAGGAACAAAAAATATAAGACGAAACGGGGAAAAAAAAAAAAAAAGGAAAAAATAAGGAAAAAAAAAAAAGGCTTCCTCTGATGATTACCCAAGCAAGACCCAAGGCAGAAGGCAGCACAGGAGCCCCAGATCTGCTCCCGGGGAGCTGCTGGCGGCTCTCTTGCCAGGGCAGCGAGTGCCGATAGGATTGGTTGTGCGCAGTAAGCAGGGTGGTGACCAAAATGGCTGACTAATGAACTGAACTGAAAATTCAGCTCATGTGATCGGCTGCTCCGCGCGCCGGGCCAGCAATTCCCAGGATGCTCCGGAGACGCTGCTGATGCGGGCACAGCGACGAGGCTCCCGGCAGCCGCGGCACCTTCTCCTCGGCCCCGTGCGCCCAAGCGGCTCGCGGGGCTGGGGTTCCTCCTCGCTGCTCCCCACGCTGCAGAGGAGCGCGCAGCAGCAGCACCGCGAACACAAAGGCACGTTTGTATTCTCTTCACGTGCACGCATGGCGCTACATAGAGAAAGGTCCCTGCTTTTCACAATAGGAGGGCAAATTCTGATTTACGCTGTATTCAGTGTGGCCCTTCCCCAGGCACTACCTTGGAACGAAGACTTCCCACGAAGAAAGACATTTTAGGATGGATTTATCCTCTCAAGGAAACAAGGAGAAAAAATAATCCATCTGTAAGCACTTCAGCAATCTAAGATTTAGCTCTTTTAGGCAGGGCAAGAGGACAAGGATGAAGAAAAGCATACAGAGTACTAGCTATGATTTTACTCTTTAAAACCTCTTTGGAAAATTGGTGTTGCTCAGATGAGTCTCATGAAAAAATAGCGCTCCTTGGCAGGTGAATGAATTGTCTTTCAGGTTCTCCAGAACAAAGCGCCAGCCCTGTGTGGTCCCACGTTTCCCCGCAGGGCGGCTCTCCCTGCATCCCTGATGCCGCAGCCCCACGTCTCAGGGACACGAGACTGCCCTGCATCACAGCCCATCACCAGGCACATTGCTGATCAGTGGGGCCACCATCAAACCACACCCTGGGACACTTGATTACCAACCCCTTGGACAAAAAAATTACTTTTTTTTTTTTTTTTTTTTTTTTTTTTTTTGGTGCAGCTCCTGTATATTATGGGCTGCAGCTCCTCAGATGCGTAGCATCCACCCGGGAGCATATTCTGCCTTCCCTTCCCTGCCCTCCCCCACATAAATTCAGGAAACGCTGACTCCTCACCAAAAAAAGTACACCGAGGGGAACGTATGAATCATTAATGCATATGACCTTAAATATCTCGCTGTTTTTTTCCTACAGCAATATTCAAAAGGGTGTGCATACACTTGTGAGCCCTACGAAACAGACCTCATTTAGCCAACATATACAGCACTTTGTGCAGAGGGAGCACACCCATCGTGTCAAAGTTGCATTAAGCTGGGAAGGAAGCCCGCTCTCAGGGTTCACAGATGTTTCTGTTAACTGGCAAGAGGAAGCAGTTGCTTTCAGGCGACCTCCCGCATGCTGCCTAACATTTTGACTCAGCAACTCTTTATCCCCATCAGACTAAAATAAACCAAGAGCCCTGCTGCATATTATTAGTGATGCAAAGGAGAACTATTTCAGAAACAAGAGTTGCTATTGTTCCTTCACCCTAAAAGAAAACATCAACCATGTTGACAGTAGGTGAATTTGTGTCATGTTTATATAACCTTTCACTGACAACAACTTCTAGTTGAAGTGTTCAGTTTTTGTATCATTTTTGAGCGTTCAGTGGGGGAGGCTTATGTATCAACATACACGAGCAGCTACAGGAGAACAAAAAACACTTTGTGAAAAGAAAAAACAAACAGAAAAGGGAAAAAAACCCACACTTCAGAATCAATTAAGGACCACAAGAGCATAACACAGAACCCAATACAGTCAGATGCCAGACAGTTTATATCTTTTCTTTAGGAAGAGTTACAAACACACACAAGGTTAGAAGTAATGCTACAGCTCCCTTTTTATTTTTTAAAAGAGACAGGTCTTGAGCAGGACCCAACCCTGGCAAATGACCCACACATCAGGATCACAAATACATTTGTTGATAAACTATTGGTCCAGCTTCAGTTTGATGCCATTTGCTGCTTCTCAGCACGAAGCAACCAAATTCAGGCTCTCCCTTTGAGGTCAGTTTTATTTTCTGGCTCCCTTACACAAAGGTCCTGCTGCAAATACTACATAGGAATGTTTAAATAAACACAACTCTGCACTCCAAAATACTGCTCAGCTCTAATAAATTTCAGTTCATGGTTATGTTTTGTACAAACCTAAGCCTTGGAGACTAAACCTAACAGATTTTAAACAACTGCCAGTTTCAAATGCATTTTAAGCAACAGACCTACTTCATCTTTTAATACGAATTATACCTTTCACCATTCTAATATCCTCAATAAATATATAAATAAATCAACTATCCACATACTTAAAAACTTTGATTAGCAGTGAAACAAGGTTTGAACTTATTTTGGGAGATGATATTTTTCAAAGCATTGATAAGAGTATTTTAATAAATTAAAAACTCTTTAAATGGCCAATGAATATGATATTCTCTGAGATCCACTCAAGGTATATCCAAAAACAAAACAGTAAAACAGGTAACAACAATAGGAAGTATACCTAGGTCAGCTACAGTACTTCTGGATTATCAAGACTGTTCTCAGAAAATAAGAACTAACAAAACCCAACAAACCATCAATTATTTTGGCATTTATTGACCTAAGAGCTTTATATAAGCACCGAGGAAACAGAAGGCCAATGGGTTCCACCATGTCGTCACAAAAAGACCCTATACCTCAAAGATACAAAGCATCAAAACAATCAAGATTAGTATAAAAATATGACAGGTCTTTGATAAAAACACTATGCAACTCCAGGGTAAGACACAAAGCTTTATCAGACCTCAGGAACTGGTCAAAGATCAGAATAGCAAGAGCAGCACTAAATAAGGGGAAGTTATTTATCAAGAACTACTTTGCAAACCTCAAGAAGTCAGGCAGACCTTTCAGTGGTCTTAGAAAACCCTAAAAGTAACTCCATAATGGAGAAGCAGGATATAGAGATTTTAGATCAAGTAAAAAACAGTCCAGTTTATAAAAATCTTTTCAAAAGAAAAGAAATAAAGTGTTTCAATTTTAAGACTTAAATATCAGAAAACAACCCATTCCATCAGCCATTCATACTTAAAAACCAGAAATCTTTTCAAAAGCTGAAAAAAATTAGAATGATCTAAACGATGAAAGAAATAAGCCAGCCTCCACAAGACCCTTTGGTCTCCAGGGGTGATTTCACAATACTTAAAAGGCAGCTTGGGGCAGTTTTACCTCCAGTGCCAGCAAACCCAGACCAAGTTGCAGCAGTTGCAAGAGCATCTTGTCCTCATGCTGTGTAGAGAGGCTAAGGCAGCTGCAGAGCAGTCAAGTTGGAAGGCAGGCTGCTTGCTTCAGATGACAGTGCTGCTTTGGGTATTTCAAGTCACAGGAGACCGCGGAGCAGCAGAAGCAGCCACTACCGCTATACAAACAGCGATGACCGCTGAAGGAACCTGGGTGCCGGTGACAGCTCCTGAGCACTGACGAGCTCTGGAACGGCTCCGATGGCCTCCGAGAGGCAAGAAGGCCCCAGGCAACTTCTGTGAGCAACATAAAAATTGTGAAGCAATACAAGTGTTGTATCACTGTGCAGGAGTAGCATGAATCACAAGCAGGATCTGGCAAGCCCTCCTGAAGCAGGCAACCCATTTGTGGTTGCTGGGAGAGCTTAGATGGCCTGTCCATTTCCAAGTGAAGTGAATGTCGTCTTCCTCTTTCCCATGCACAACCTTGCCTGACACAGGAAAACCTCTTACCAAGAGGACTACGAACATGATTTCTGCTCTAGTGCCCATCTCTCCTCTCTGCCACCCTTGACCTTTACTGCATTTGGAAAGACACAGCAAAACACTCGCCAAGAGGCTTCAGCTCTCTCAACATTCTGGCCAAGTACATCTGCCTGCTTTTAAAAGCTACATCAGCTGCCATGACTGAAAAAAAAAAATAAAAACAAAAAACAGCATCCAACCTATGCCTGGATCAAGAGTCAATGGAACTGCCGTACACAAAATACAGACACGCTATGTGGGAGCAGTTGTCTCTCCAAGCTGTCTCTCGTGTGCAAGGCAATTGAAAAAAAAGTAAAATTAGTAAAAAGATTGCTTTGCTTGTTCCTGTCCCTGCTGGCAGGACAGAAATGACCTCAGACATGACCTCAGGTAAGAGTGGCACGTCCAATTCTGCTGCAAAAAATACAAACGGGCCAAAGAAAGAAATTAGCACACTCAAGAACAGCAAATCCACCTCCGAGTTCTGTGACCAAGTAACAAACTTGTTTCTGTATCTAGTGTGAAATACCAAGATGATTTCAGGATTGAAGAACCTCTTACCTCAGAAGGTGCAATTAGGTACAAAACATGGATAAAACTAGTGAAATATCATAATTTGGCAAGCTTTCAGTGGGAGCAAGGGATAGTTTGGCGGGTTTTTGTTGTAGACAGCACAATCAAGTTGCTTTTATTTTTAAACGTCTGCTAAGGATTTCCTGAAGCTGATTATGCTTAAGTAAATCTCCCTGCGACCGCATCTTTCCGGCATGCAGACGTCGCTGAAGTCTGCTCAGGTGTCACTGGCATGAAAAGCTTTTGCTAACTCCCTGCCTCAGCAGCTCTTCCTTCACTCGGCATTGGGAATCACATCTCCTCTCTCTTACCCTGTAAATAAGCAAACTTGAGTGAAAGAGAAATATTAACCATATAATACTGCAGGACACTACAAGTCACTAAATAAACCGCTGTTTCATGAGACCTCTTCTTACGATTTCATCCTTCATTGTATCCTATTCCCATGAATTTTTACCACTGCTCACTAGACCTCGTGTCATTAGCATCAAAGCAAGACAGCAGCCCCACCATCCTGGTCACCCCAGAATTATGCTACCACCTGTGTGACTGAGGCTTCAGCTAGTAATTTTACAGTTAAAACAACAGATGATGCCAGAATCCCATAGGGTCACCAACCAAACTGTAACACTGACTCACCAAGACACTTGCCAGGATTTATATATATAACATGAAACAGCTCTACTGTTTTATAGGTCATCCTTTTCCCCCAAGTTCTCTTCATCCTCACCATCTATGTATTTCTCATCTCATCCAGTATCAGCAGGGTCTCCTTTGCAGCAGCAATATCCAGTATCACCTACAATATTCCTCCCAGGTGACAGATCACCCGCAAGGCTTCAGGCAACCTAAGAGCTACCTGAATCTTACTGAGATGTTTCTAGGCTCTCGTATACATTCCTCCACTGAGATACACATCTGATGATTAAGAGAGTATCCTTCAATCCCACAGAAAGTGTTCTGAGCAGTGGTTTAGTTATTGCCCCTTAACACATACACACGCACAGAGCAAGACTACTTCAAATAAACATGAAAAAATCCTGCAGAACAGATTTTTCTGTGTATTACTACCTTTTCTCTAGCACATAAACCTCCATACAACAGAACTGTTTCCATTACTACTCATGAAAATGACAGCCTTCAAGCAAGGCACTTGTGATCTAGCAGAGAATCCTTCCCTTAAATCTCTTCTCTCAGTTTAGAGCTGTACAGAGCAGGATTAGTAGAGACAGAGAACATGTTTTAATACACACATAGCACTCTTTGCATAACAAAATTGCCTTCCTTACATTCCTCAGTTTACCCCAACTCCCAAAGTAACACAGTTACTGAAGATGAAGAAATCAAGGAAAACAGAAATGAGCAATCACCCCTGGTGCCACTGCAAACTCAAGAGGAGCAGATGCAAAGTGGTTGATAGTGTGCTGTGAAAGGCTATCTTGTCAATCGGTGACAGCTGAGAAGGTCCTCTGAAACAGGGCTCCCTAGGCCACCAAGGGGCTTCCTCAGCAACACCAGCACCAACACAACCTCCTCCGCACCCTTCCTCACCATGAACACTATCACTTGGAGGTGAAGCAAGACAACTCCAAGGCCACACAACCCACATCTATCCAGGACCAGGCTCTGCATTTAAGCTCAAAATCCTTCCTGCTACAGTGTTTCTACGCACTGCTTTAATGCCAAGCCCAAAGCAGCAAGTCAGTGAATGAAACTTTGCAACAACATCCACCGTGGCAGCTCCTCCTTGATGAGCAACCCAGCCCTGCGATTGCCAAAGGTGGGAGAGCTGCAAAACAAGTAGGGCAGCTGGGGTGGGGGCTGATGGAAAGGTTGATTTACACACACAACTTGCCCCAGGAGGAATAGAGGAGCATCCAAGACATTATACAAAGAGATTTGAATTCTCCTTCCCTTTTCAACCTGCTCAAGTGTTTCAGTCACTTATTCACTGGCTAGGGCTCTGACATACGGTTTCACACATGCAGCTATCACCAATGAGACAAAAGAAAGTTTTTACAAACATTTTGTAAGGCTTTTCCACAAAGCTACACACGCCCAAAAGTCACGGCAGAACTATACTAACACTTGGAATAAATCACAGCTCTTCTCAATAGCACAGTTTCCATACTAAATCCATGTCATCTCAAATCAGTGTGCCTTTCTTAATGACTCCATTTCCCCTTATCTACACACAGCCTCTCTTAGGAAAGTATTAAAAAGGGTACTGTTGCCATGGCTTTTATAGTAAAAGCATGATTATCTTAAAGGAATTACTTTCTCTGAGCAAAACCACTCAGCCCCTCACACATATCACAGCCACGGTAGGAAGTGATTTTCCAACTGGTAAGCAACAGTTCTCTAAAAATGCAGCTTCTGAGAGGAAAGAACCACTTTCAACAACAACAACTCACCGCGGAAGGATTTTTAGCCTGTGCACAGCAATTTGCTGGAAGAGACAACCTTCGTATTGGTCACGCTGGGCCCCTGCCTGCTCTTCAGGTTGCCGTCCCGTGGGTCGCAGCTCTGCTGACTAATGATTTAGACAAAGTAGACTCTGTTTCTCTCCTCGGCGCAGCTCAAGATGTTCTCCCCAGAACTCCCGGTTAGTGCACGGGGGAGCAAGGCCTGGGACGCAGCGGGCAGGGAAGCAGAGCCCCCAACCTCCCTCTCCCTTAGCCCAGGGACCAGCCCAGACCACAGGGGCCCCGTCAGGCTTCAAGATGGATAGACAAGGGCAGACCACTGCAACAGGCGCACGGCAACTATTCCACAGCCCTCCCCGGCACCCGAACGCACCACGAGCACCTTGGCAGGCACGTTACGAAGCGGGAACGCTACTGCCCGCCCGAGCGGGCACACAGGGCGCCCTGCTCCATCCCAAGCACCACGAGATGCCCTCCCTTTCCAGCGCTGCTCTCCAGGGCAGCAGCACAAGCAGGAAGCCCCAGGGGCACCTCGCAGCCCCACCAGCGGCCTCCGTGCCAGCCCAGGGGCTGCTTCCCGGGTCCGCACGCCCCTTGGGCAGGCGGGGGGACGCCGCGGTCTGGCGGAGCTCGCGCCCCGCGGCACCCGCGTCCCTGCCCAGGGGCTCCCCGGGCCGAGGAGGGGGAGCCCGCGGCTACTCACGGGTGCCGGAGCCGGCGGCGGCTCCGTCGGGCGCCGTGTAGCTCAGCAGCAGCACGGGCAGCGCGCCGCCGCCCGCCGGGGGTCTCCACACGCCGGGCGGCGCGGCGGCCGCGGCGGCGCCTCCATGGCCGGGGTAGAGCAGGAAGAAAGGCGGCGAGGCAGGCGGCGCCTCCTCCTCCTCCTCGTCGCCGTCTGCCGCCGCCGCCGCCTCCGCGGGGCTGGGCTCTGCCGGCGGCTCCATGGCGGGGGGCAGCCCGGCGCACCCGCCGTCCCGGGAACTTTCCGCCGCGGGAGGTAGCGGCGGCGGCGCCCGCTCCGCCTCCGCCATCGCCGCCGCGGGCCAACGGCTCCGCCCCGGCCGGGAAACGGCTCCGGGGCCGCCCTCCCGCTCCCGCTCCCGCCCGGGCGGCCCCGCCTCCCCTCCCCTCCGCGCGCAGGGCGTGGCTCGCGCCGCGCGCCTTGGCCGTTAGCGGCGGCCGTTGGCCGTTAACGGTCACTCGCGGCCCTCAACCTCCTTCCTCGCGAGACACCCGCCTTGGGGTCGATTTATTTAGCGAAAAAAACGATAAAAATTGATAAGCCAACCTCCAGTAGTGGCCAAGGCCACAGGCAACATAGGGAGAAACTCTTTGGCGGTTTTCCTCCCTCTACTCCGCGCTATGTGCGCTTTCGTTGCCCTCGCTGCTGATCCAACTGGCACACGCTTAAATAAAACAAGAAATCATGACCAAACCTCCTAAAAAACAGCCTCACAGATCCAATTGGAAAAAAATTCCTCACCCAAACTGCCTTCCTGCTGATGAAAGGTGGTTCAGGAAAAAAAAAAAAAAAAAACACCACAGCCTCGCAAGTGTATTTTGGGGTGAATTTCTCTAAAACAAGTCATGGACCAAGGAAGGCACCAGGCCATGGAGTCACAGGCTAGGCACCCTTAGCCCTTGGCTTAAGCAGGGGCCAAAGACCAGATCCTAATCTGGGCAAGATGATCTGTACTAAGCAGTGAGGATGTCAAGACTCCCGCACGCCTTAACTTCTTACCTGCAAAATCCCTTACAATATCTCTGGCCTCCCCCTTTCTTTCGAGAGGGAGAAGAATCTCAAAACAGCGTTTTCAGATGCTTTGATAGACGTGACAATAAAGAAGACCAAATATATTCTTTGCAGTTCAGACAACCAAATGGACAGGACCAGTTGGAGTCTCGTTTAGAAGATGTTTTTTTTCCTCGAAGACAGTACTAAAGAGATTTCATTAAGGCAGGACTGTAAGTATGCATTGGAATGTGTCACTACAGGAAAAAAATAAACCTCTAACCTGGCAGGTTTAAGGCAACATCCTGCATTCAATATTTTTACCCAAACCTGGCAGGTTTTGCAAAGTATCCTACATTCAGTATGTTTACATTAGCCTAAAATATGACATTTAAATATTCTTTCATCTTGCGCAGCAATTGCAAGAGCAAAACTGTGAAGTCAGCTGCTTTCTGGAGACTTTCTTTTTCCTTTGTCTGGTGATGCCCTTCGTTATGCAACATCTTACAGCTAATTTAACTGATGCTTTAATCCACTTAAAAAATCCATCCAGTTGGGGGATTTGTATTTACTAGTAATACTTGAGTAAAACCATGTCAAGAACTGTGGCTAGCGCAATGCTTTGGAAGAAGACTGTGAAAATCCTGAGGAAAAACTTGGGGCAGCTACAGATTTATTACCTTTCGAGCAAGGCGATGTATTTTCCCTCCCCTGTATAAAGAGAAATGCCAGGTTCTAATGCGGAAAGCATCCATATCTCCGCCATTGTACTTTTATAATCCAAGGATCTGCGACACATGTATGTCCCGACCTGAGCGAGGTACCGCTTAGGCTGGCATCCCTGTGACTCCCCTCGGAGCAGGGCAGCGTGTCCCTGCTGAGCGGGAGCCTGCCGAGGAGCAGCAGCGTCCCACGGCTGAGGAGCAGCAGCGTCACGTGGCTGAGGAGCAGCCATGTCACAGGGCTCCGGTGCGTCGCACGGCAGCGTCAGCCCGTTCCCCACATGTACGGCTGGAGTACGGAGAAGAGAAACGCTGTCAGGTAGGAGCTCACTCCACCTATCACTTATTTTCCTGACCAGGCTCTGTGGGCCTTCCACTATTTCATACGCATCTTCTTTTCTTAAATAAGGGTCTTCAAAACTTGTTTATCTTGTGTGATTTCGTCTCCCTTCAGCACAAAGCCTTTAGAGGCACTTCTAGAGCAAGATGAAGAGAGTCCACCTCCTCCCATAGTAAACAGTGGCCTGTCCATGATTATTCCATGCGTAATGCCACATTGTAAAGGGCTATTTATGGCTCTGTCCAAACTCTGAACTATTTAACTGAACAAAGCGATGTTATTTCATTACCATTAAAACGGTTTACTCTCCCTCCCTTTGAGATGAGCTGTGCCCTCTGCTGGCTGCCTGTGGGAAACTGCCTGACCTGCTCCCTTTGCTGCAGCCTTGAGCCTTAACACCAGCAACTCTACAGAGGGAGTTGCTAACAGTGCAGGAATTGGTTTTCTGTTGCGTTGTTCCGCCACTTCAAAAGGGCAAGTCAACAGCATCTGTGTAGATTTTGCCGCATCTGTTGATCTATTGAACCACCAGCCCAACTAGAATTACAGCATATGGCTCCGCTACCCACTGATCTGGGATGGATAAGGATGTGCACATCTTACCTGAGACAGGGAGAGCTATAGAGAGCTCTTGTATGCTTTTAAGAAATGAGTTTTAACAGTGAAGTGCTCTTTCTTCGTCCTGTAGTAGTTCCCATCAAGAATTTCACTCTGAGATTAAACATTTTCCAACTGAGACACATGAAAGTAATCTGTTTTGGCAATTTACCTGCAAAGTAAAAACAAGGTTAAGTTTTACCTGTTTAACCTGTATCAACGGTGAGTATGCTACGTGTATAATAGGAGACAACAATTTACACATTTATCAGAGATAAATATGTACAAAATACAGGAAAAAAAACAAACTTTGCTTTGTTTCTCACTGAATGAAAGAAAATACTATCTCAGGCCACATGCGATTTAATGTAATAGTTTTCTGCTTGCATATCAAGATCAATAGCTTTACGATCACCTAAAAAATAGCATATTCTTATGCATATGAACAACAGAAGAGTTGAATGGGAGCAGAAAGTAGGGGAAATGCCGGAACCATCTATCTGTTCCTATGTCTCAACACAGAAGGTGAACTAGAGTAACAGCGCAGAAAGGACAGAGAAGGTAGTGGCAGCTCTAAGAATCCTGTTTTCGACCTGCTTCCCGAGTCCCTCCGTCCCTCCCAGGTCCCCAAGCCCTTTTGTTCCTCTCTTGAAAGCCCCACATAGTCCCTCTCATCACCTTTGCTTAGCACATGGCATCTCCCAAAGCCACCATCGCATTATGGAAAGATGACACATTGCAATAAAGAAACACTTTAACACACAGGCAAGATGAAAAAGGAGCAGCGGGCTATTTTTCAGAACCAGCGCCTTCTGAAATGCACACTCTTAAAAAATGTTCTGTTTCCTTCAAGCACTAAAAACCACAATAGCCTTTACAAAACTTTTATTGCATACAAAACTGCTACTCTGTTCCCTCGGAAACGGGAGGAAAAAGCAAGTGTCATTGGAGCTTGCGGCTCTTCTTGACTCCGGCGCGGATCCCAGACAGTTCTCCGGAATATCTGTGCAGCTCCCTGCGCACTTCGCGCACTTGGCCCTTGCGGCGGATCTTGGCGCGCCGGAACTTCTCCCGGTGCTTCACGCGGGGGTTGCGATCGATCTTCTTCCTTTTGGGGGTGAGGCCTTTGTTCTTGATCATCTGGTAGGTGACCCCTCTCTTTTTATTTGGGTCCTCCTCCTCCTCCTCCTCCTCCTCCACTTCCTCCTCTAGCATGTCCTGCTCAGCAGCTCTCTTCCTCTTGAGCTTCACCTTTTCCTCCATCATCTTATAGTATCGCAGAGCTGCTTCTTCATCCAGGTCCGACTCCTCCTCACCAGCACCACTGCGGCCGTTGGTAAACGCAGGGGCACCTTTGCGTTTGTTTTTCTTGGCAGCCTGCGGGGGAAGCACCGGGAACACCTTCTGCTCCCGTGGTCTGACCTCCTTCTTGTCGTAAAACTTCTTCAGAAGCAGACGCACTTGCGACGACAGCTTCTGATCTACCCCGGCGAGATCATTGATGATATTTCGGTAAGCAACCAGTCTTTCGATGACAGGGTGACTGTGAACCGGCATCCGCTTGGCCTTCAAAACCAAATAGAAACTGATATTGGCACAGTAGTTCAGGTAGAGGTGGAACTTGGTCTGCAGATAGCGACTGCCTTTCCCTTGCGGGATGCTGCCGCTCTTGACCATTTGGAGCAGCGGCTGCAGCTCGTCCTTGAGCTCCATCAGCTTCACCTCAAAGTCCTCGATGAGCTGCAGGAGCTCGGGGGACTCCTGCTTGAGCAGCTTCAACTGCTCCTTCTTGGAAAGGGCCTGGAAATCCTTGGCGATCTTCTGCCCCTTGTCGGCCTGCTGGGCTTTCCGCTGCTCCGCCAGGTAGCCCTGGATCACGTCCAGCCCGAAGTCATCCTCGCCCAGGTCCTGCACCAAGCGCCTCTGCACGACTTGGGCCTCCTGCTCCTCTTCCTCCTCCTCGGCATCGAGGTCCTGCCGGCCGCGCTTGCCCTTGCCCTTGCCCTCGCCGCTGTAGTCCGTGTCGTAGTAGAGCTGCTTGCGCTTGCCCCACGAGAGCTCGTGCGGCAGCTCGGCGTCCCGGCCGCGCTCCTCCAGGTCGCTCTCCATGGACAGCTCCCCGTCTTCATCTTCGTCCTCATCCTCCTCATCACCGCCTCCATCCGCATCCTCCTCTTCATCCTCACCGCCTCCATCCTCCTCCTCACCGCCTCCATCCTCCTCCGCACTATGCTCCACAGTGAGCTGGAGCCCCAACGCTTCATCCTCCTCCTCACCGCCTTCCTCCTCCTCCTCGCTGTCCTCCTCGGGCAGCTCCAGGGCCAGCACTTCTTCCTCCTCCTCCTCCTCCTCGCTGCCGCCCGCCTCCTCCCCGCTCTCCAGGGCCTTCATGGCCGCCTGGAACTGCTCCTCATGGAAATCCTCCACCTCGTCCGCGAGGGCCTCGGCCCGCACCTCGGCCGCGTCCAGCCCCGCATCCTCCTCGTCCCGCTCCGCGTCGCTGCCGCCGCCGCCATCGCCCCGCGCCCGCAACACGGTGCCGCGCCGCGTCCTCATGGCGCCGCTCGCCGGCCGCGCCGCTTCCGCTTCCGCCCTGCCTCGGCGCTTTGGTTCCGGCGGCACTTTCCCCCCCCCCCCCGGAAGGTCCGGAAGGTGCTCCCGCCTCTGTCCTCCGGGTCGGCGCGCCTTGGGAGGGGGGAGCGGAGCGAGGGAGCCCGCAAACCCACACGTCCCGAGAGCACCGAAATCACCCAAAAAAGCCCAAGCCCGCCGCGCACCTGACACCTGGGCCGAAAGAGCGGCGGCCTTTCCGTGCGAAAGGGCAGGCGCGGACCGGCGCTGCCCCGCCGGCAGCCGCTGCTCCCCGGATGCCCCTTGGCGACGTTGGAAGCGCACGCAGGCCTCGCTAAGGGCCCTTGCAGAAACCCTGCTCCGGGCCCGGTGTTTTGCCCTGCAGCCGCCTTCGTGCTGCAGCGCCCTGGGTCTGCTGAAGTGTGCCCTTTCCAAGGGCAGGGCATCTCCACGAGAGCGGCTTCGCTTTAGGCTTCAACAGGCTAGGTGGAATCAATGCCCTGCATCTCGACCCGAGGCAGTTTCCTCGGATCCTCCGTCTGAGGCTATTTCCTACGGGCACAGAAGGGAATATCGCATCATGCCATGGAGACATTTTGATCTCCTGGAGGGTCTGCTGGAAATACCACCCGCTTGCGGTGAGGCTGGAGACCTCCCATGAGGCAGCTCGGCCTGCTATGAGGATCCACTGGGAATATCAGTGGGATTTTTGCTGCTGGCATCGTGTTCAATGACAAGCTGGATGTGTCACACATTAAAAGAAAGAAAATCCCTAAAAATAACAGTCCATAAAGCCAGTCCCCACCTGAAGAGCCTACAGCCTAAGGGGAAATCCCCAGAGAAATGCAGGTGGCCGAGAGAGACTAAAACTGCTTCTCCAGCCGCCACGTAAGACCAAAGCAGGAGCAGACACGCAGATTTGGCACCGGAAATCCAGCAACGCTGGGCACCAACAGCCGGGAAACCCACCCAACTCTGCCGAACTGTACAGCAATTCTCCAGAATCGACCGAACCACACAGAGATCCTCCAGAATCACAGACATGCCCAGACTCTCCCCTAAGTTTTAAATATTCATGGACAACTCAGTTTATTTTTTTAACAAATGCCAACATTTTATTCACACACAGACACAGAACCAGCCAGAAGCAGCCTCTTTTGCATGTGCTCCATTCTGCTCTCTGCCTTACCTCATTTTCTATGTTTTTTTTTTTAAACTTATTTGATTACAAGAAAGGTAACTGAAACAAATACTGCTGTGGACAGAAAACCTCCTGCCCAGCTGTTGTTAGCCAGGTTTATTTATAACCTTCTGCAGGAGGTGGGTCACAGGGAGCCTGCTCCTGTACTGTTCTTTTCAGAAGAAAACTCCATGCTAAACTATATCAATAAGTCTTTCTAGTGGGGATGAGGGGAAAAAAAAAAGACTGTTTTGTTTCTTGTAAAGATGCAGCCCATGGAGAGAGCAGGATTTGGACTAAAGGGTTAGGGCAGAGCTGGCCCAGAGTCCTGCATAGTGATGCTCTCCCACCGCCTTCCCGGGATGCCCCATGTGCTGCTGATGCAACCCCAAAACTCTTTGCATCATTCGACGGTCTCTAGAGATGTTGTTGTCAAGACAAAGCTCAGGACAGCTAAGAATGAATCTGTTGGCCTCACAGCTTTCTCTGCCTTCATTCTACCATCAGTAAAATGACAAGCAAAGGAGTGAGGGGACTTGAGTTGCTGCTATAAGTTGTGCAGATGACTCTGCTGCAAAGCAGTGTTGAAGACTGGGCTTCTCTTCAAAAATAACCTTTTCTGTGCAAGGCACATGTATGTCCCACAGGGACATCCTGGTCATGGGAAGTTACATAACATTTTTCTTTCCAGAGCTACACGAGCAATCCCAAATTTGGGACAGCAAAAGACATGTTCTCCAGCACTCCCTTGTGCTCCAGACTGGGCCAAGTGCTTCAGGAAAACTTGGCTTGACTGGTACCTCAGAGGGTTTAAGACACTCCCCCCTGCCCTGGGGGCAGTTACCAGGTCTCCCCTTCAGCCCCTTGTTTTGCCTGCTTTGACTGAGAACACTTTGGGGGCCGGTCAAGCTTCAGGGATAGGCTTTTATGGCAGCTGGTGATCCAGAATATTCCTGTATTGCAGGTCAAACAAGCCCATCAGTGATTTTAAAGTCTGTTTTCCCAGAACTAGGAAGAGGAGCTACTCCCCCTCGGCTCTCTGGACACTTGCCTGCCTCGCAGTCTTTGCTCCCAGGTGGGAGATTGCCACTGCCCCTGCTCAGTAGCTGGTCCCTCACTGGTCAATTTGGCATCCCCTTGCACAGAGCAGCTTTGCAGCCCCTTTTGTGATACAGAACATAATTTCTGTTTGTGAACAGAAATCAAACCATGCAGTAATAGTGCAACCTCCTGCCCCCATCCTCCTGTGAACACCAGAGCTCTGTGCACACAAAAAAAAGCCCTGCTGAACTTGCCCAGTTTCAGTCCCCCAGGCACATTTTCCACAGTGCAGGGGCTCGCCGGCCGGACTGTTTAATTTAGGAAACACAGCTGTGTCATTTGCACACGCGCTTATAGGCAGGCACAGGTCCCCCAGGCGTGTTCTTCAAAAGAAGCCAAGGCGACATGAAGAGCTCTTTGGTGCTGTGCGTGGCCGTGGCCATCTCCCTGGGCTCCTTTCTGGTGGAAGGTAGGTGACATTCCAAGACCTGGGAAAAATTGCACTTAGGAGCAGCCTTGGGTTTGGTGTCATCTACCAACCATAATTTTAACTTCAACAACTGAACCTCAGAGCCTGCTCAAAGTTGCGCTTTAGTGCTAGCTGGGCACCTTGCTGTTTTTCTGCTGGGCATTTTTAATTCCTGCTGCAAGGCTGAAACAGTGATGACTAGGTGCTAACTTCAGATTTTGCAATTAACCATTATAATTAACCAGATAAACTGATGCTGGCTGTGCTAGCACCAAGTTTCTGTATAACAGTCTAAAGGCATCCTCATTTTTGTCATAGATGTAGTCCACTGAATTAAATTTGTGTTCAAAAATCCTGATATCATGAATTAGATCTTCCTTGAAGTTCCTCTAACTTCCAGCAAAAAATTTAGTACATACCCAGACAGCTCCTTGAAAGCAGTTGTTTCCTAGGATGTGTGACTGACTGCATAACCCATTAGTTACAGCAGGAGAAGAGGATGATAGAGATGAACTGTTGATTCTGTGCTGCTTCAACAGAGCCCAGTCTTATGCATTCCTAGTCCTGGCTTTATATATGCATCCATATGTATGTGTGTGCCTGCATGCTTTTTACAGCAAAAATTGGAATTACTTGCCCCTACAGCACTTTTTGCACTATTCATTTTGAAATCAGTGGCTGCTCAGTCTCTCTGGGCCTCTTTCTACTTTAATTAAGTACCCACTTGGACATTCAGCACAGTTGGAACAGCCGCATTTGGAATGTGTTGCCTTCTTGAAGACAGTGCAGTTGGTTAGTATGGGTTATGTTGGGCTCCATTTCTCTGTAATGCTGCAGATCACAGGATATTAGGAGATAATCCAATACTGCAAGATGATATATTTTGTCAAAATACCTCTACATAAATGTCTGAGAAGAAACATGACGTTGCAGTAAGACATACAAACAATTAGATGGGCATTAGAAATTAATGTATTTAACTACTGCCTTCTCCCAAAAGTGCTTTTCTAGGTGATCCTTTGAGTCTTTGCTGATAAACCTCCAAAACCCTAGTCTCAACTTGGTAATTTTAGCAAAAAAAGAAATTTGGAACTCCTGTGTGTTGCAGGTTCACTGAAAACCTAAGTCGGTAGATTGACATAAGGAATTAATTCAAGCAAATAATTTTAGAGTACTTTTCTTGCAGTACATCTTCCCTATATATTGATGAAGCAGAACACTTACTAATGCAATTCTATAAATAAGATGATTTAGAACCCACTGTAAAGCCAGGAGTCTGACTTGAAGATTGGCTTTGAATCAATGTCTGGAGGGAAGGATCATGCACAGCACGTGTAGAACAGTGACAGGCATTATACAGACATATGCAAAAGAAAATAAGCTACAGAAGAGCTATAAAAGAAGTGTCAAGTGAGACAGAGACTAGAGGGGCTTTTCTAGACAGTTTCTACCTCCAGGAAACAGTCCATGCTGAGAGATGATGTGGCAGAGGGGAGACACGCAAAGACTTGGAGGGGGAAAGAAGAGGTACTAAAACAAGAAGCCACATTATACTCTAAATAATTATTTTCTCCTTTACCACCCTGGCTCAAATATGTTTGTGCTTTTCCACCTTGCTGGGGCACAAAGCAGCCAGCCAGAGGTTGGCCGAGCTTGGACAGGTAGCAGCTTGTGCTCCCTGCTATACAGACCATATTTCAAGTCAACCCTTAGTCCCAAAGAGCCAAGTTGGCCAACACTGCCAAGGGACAAAGACCTCTGAAGAAACTACCAAGTGTGGCAGCAAAGGAGGCATCTGTCTGCCCGAGCAGCACCAGGCAGCCAGCTTGTGCAGCAGTGCTGGCTTGTCCCTCTAGAACCTACTGCTTCCAGCTTCCCCAGAGCACAGCCTGGACTGGCAGTCCTAGGCTGAAATAACTGACAACACAACCAGCATTTTCTCTGAGATTCTAGCATAGAGATCCCTTCTTGGGCAGGGGGTGTAGGAAAGGAGATACAAAATTAGCAATTTTCATTTAAGAAAATGGAATATTCTGCTGCTCAAAGCAAGGGAGTGCAATGTTTTCCTTCCCAGTTTAAAAACCCAGGTGAACCTTCCTCCAACACGATTCGGTGAGCAGCATTTGCAACCATTATATAAGTTATAAAGTCACTCTGAAAATTACTTTTTAAAAGTTTCAGCACTCAAGTAATGAGGGCTGAGAGGATCTCAGAGAGGAGCTACCCCATGGAATGGAAGAAGAGGCGGCCAGCATGTTGTGGAGGCCTTCAAACAGTTTTGAAAAGGCCTACATCAAAACTCTATAGGGCTCTTGCACTGCATCCCATGGACTAGGCTCTCCAGGGGCAGCAACAGGCTCTGTCAGCCTGTGGTCTGAGAGACTTGGTGCCCTTCACCCCTACACACCTTCAAGCACAGCCTGGCAGCTGGCAGCCAAGCAGACCTAAGGAGCACACAACCGAACAACTCCTGTCTGAGACACTCCCACACATACTCTCATGTTGCCCCCACAGGTTTGAACACCACCCTTTTCACCCTGTAGCAACAGATGCAATCACTTGTGTATATCAAAGGTTTAAGACATTAAAAACTGAAATCAGATGCAAGTTATGCACAGTATCAGCTCATTCCTTCAAGATTCTCCCTTCTTTGGCAAGTCAGGTGTAATTCTCCCATCAAAGCTTTAAGTGAGACTCAAGTCTTACACAGATGCTGTGATGAACACAAATAAATTTAGCCTGTTGCTCCTTTCTCAATGTTTATACCAATGGCTTAAAATAGCTGAGTTCACAGAGCTGTGAGATCCATCTGAGCCCAATATAGAGCTGTCCCCATCTCTTACAAAGTCTTCTCACAAGGGCTTTGGTACCTGGAAGCAGGCTGGAAACGCTGCAGAAACATTGCAAAGCATTTTCTCATCTTTGCAACGTTTAGAAGTAAAAAGAGGAGTTAATAACCATGTAAGAGGGATGCAACTGAGTTGTAGAACTTTTGTTAAGAACCAGGAAACAGGAGGCTGTCAGCCAAGTCTGCTGGGAGAAATATTATTTCCAATTCCTCTAGTTGTTCAGTGAGAAAGGAGGCATTTCACACCAACAGCAACAACAGAAGAATGTTCTGAGTGACAGACAAGTATTTTTTGTATTTTTCCCCTCTTACTTTGACCAAGTTTCATATTGAATCAGGTGCTAAAAGTGAGGCAGACAGTCATACCCTTACATGACTCTCCCCGGTTTGAGTCAGCTCAGCTACTTGGCTGATAGACTTCAGCTTCAATAAAAACAGACCACCAGTCAAGGTCAGACTTTTCCCTTCCAACCACTTGCCTTTCATCAGCAGGGTGGCAGGATGAGTGCTGGGGTGCTTTTCAGCATTTCTCTTTTGAGGCGCCTGGGGAAAAGGGACCACTGCAAGATACCAGACAAGACCGATTGCCACATTCACAATGTAATAGATAGTTACAGTATAGAAGCAAACTTAGAATCCAACTCTTAGAATAGTTATGACAAGTGATACATAAATTGGCTAACCTCCCTTTAGACGTCTTTTCAACCATCACTACCGAAGCTTCAGAAGCCACTGGAGCAGCAGAGTCACCAGCCTTGTTTCACTCCAGGAACTGTCTGAGCCCAAGCTGCTACCCAGGGCCCATGCTACACTGTCATGGTTCATTTTTAGGCCACATGTTGGATACAGGCAACACTTGAGCTGCCAGTTCAAGGGCCAGGTGAAGCTGTAGGCTTCCTTGGCTGCTTTGTCCTATTTTGCAAGAAATTCTTGCTTATACTCCTCACTCCAGTTTTCATCTTGGCCTCCATCATTCCCATCACCTCTATACAAGTGAGCAGACTGTAGCCTCCGCAGTGGAGAAAGCTGAGCTCAACATTGCAGAGAGACTGCGTCTTGTGTACAGTGACCTGGACTTTGGTCAGTTCAGAGGCCAGAACAGCCATGTGCCTCTGGGAGGTTCTCAGCACTTTCTACCTGAGCAGCTTGCAAGACCTTTTTTTCTGACACTGGAATTGCATATCCTGTACTTGCAGGTTATCCCCAGTCATATGACGATGAGGAGGTTGTGCTGGTCAACAACAAGTGTAAGTGTGTAACAGTGACCTCCAAGTTTGTCCCCTCTAAAGAAAACCCTGAAGAAGAAATCCTGGAGAGAAACATACGCATCATGTAAGTGCCAGACAACTCTTGTGTGGAGAGCAACAGGGAGGCAGTGTTGCAAGGGTTACTTTTGGTTTGCATTATTTGACATCTACTGGCATTTGAAAGGTACAGTCACTTTTACCCACAAATTGCAGAAGGATGACCTGAATAAAGAACAAAAAGGTTGAGAACATGTTATATATCAGAAAAAAATAGTTTAGGCTTCGCCTGCATTTTTCACGGGAATACGCCTCCCCCTTCCTTCCTCTAGAGTCCCACTGAAGAGCCGAGAGAACATCTCCGACCCCACATCCCCCCTCAGAACCACTTTCGTCTACCGCATGACTGATCTGTAAGTAATCTTGACAATTTCCCAGTGCTTACCCTCCCTGCAGTATTACCCATGGCAGCTCGCAAACACTGCGAGGGCCCTAAGATCAAGTAAGGCAGAGTTACACAGGACAGTTTTCCCTAGAGAAGCCATCTCTCCTAACTACTCTGTTACAATGCATTAGCCATAGGACAATGCTTTCACGAGGAATTGCCATGAAAAGCTCACTTGCACAGTAAGTTGCATTCCAAATCAGAAAGCTACACCCTTCCTGGTTCATACTTTGTGGAGACCTGCCTTATGAAACTGTTTCAACAAAAACTTATTACAGCCAGAGAACATTTGTCAAGAGGCTCCTGTGAAAGTCAAGAGATCTAGAAAGGCCAAGCTGCCAGATCAGTGAGATCACTGAGTTTTGTCAAGGATATCCTATAGCGACAGCGTTCCACACTTGTACCTCTTTTCCAGATGCAAAAAATGTGATCCTATAGAAATTGAGCTGGGCGGCGAGATCTACAACGCGCAGCAGAGCACCTCTTGCGACGACACCGAAACCTGCTACACCTACAACAGGGACAAGTGCTACACCACAACCTTCCCATTCCTCTACCACGGGGAGAGGAAAATCCTTCAAGCAGCTCTGACACCAGCGTCCTGCTACGCCGAATAGCTCCGTGCACCGCGGTCGCTTGCCTTGTTGCATTCTGCTTTCCTATCACTACCACAGTTATGCTAGCAGCATTGTAGCCAGACAAGGCCATCTCAAACATCAGCTCCAAGAGTAACCCAAGCTTGCTTATGTTTCTTTTTAAGCATCAAAAGTGCTTTGCCCCCCAAGAACAGCTGCTGGTTCTCGGAGAGTATTCTTACTGTCCCAGCACATATTTGCAATATGATATCTATCACACACTATCACCCTTGAAATTTTCAGGTGTGAATCAGCCGAGTAACCTTGAAATCAAGGGAACTAAACCATTTAAACAGCAAAGGAGCATTGACCTGTTTTGACAGCCTTCAATTTGTGCCCGTCTAAGCACAGCTGCTCCAGACAGCAGGAATGTCCATGTACCTGCTCTCCTGAGCACTGTACACGAGACCTTGGCAGAAGGCTGGTGGCACCATTACAGCTCTGTTGTACAAGCCTACTTGAGAGAGAGAAGATTAGGGCAAGACTGAGTGACTATTTCAAAATGAATGTGCAATTATTATAAAACTCTAGACCCTTCTGCTGCTTCAGTAGTCACAAGCTTCTGTTTTTCATATACCCTTAGACAAAATTATAATATGCTGCTGCTGCTTTTCTCAAGTGTCTCTCAAAGGTGTCAGGACTCAGGTGTTCTACAAACACCAGTATCATCAGGGCCTCATTAAGCATCCCACTTCCTATGCTCTTGTACTGATAGTGATTCCATCTTCAAACCTTGCTCCTAGGTTAATGACTGTTGTAAAAAAACCAATAGACTTGAATATTTTCATCCTGGTTTTGTATTCAGTTGTGCAAGAATTGGGCCCTACACAGAGCTGCATTCAGTCTGCCCCATCAGTCTTGCATGTAACAAACCCACAGTGAATAAAGAAGCTGATTCTGTATAATACATCACACATGGATTTTTAGATGGTATTGTCAGTACATAGCTGATATATGCAAGTGCATTGTCAGCATTACATTTGCGAAGACTAGTATTTTTCTCACCCTTCTTAAAAGCCAATTGTAACATCTTAAGCATTTCCAATGAATTCTTATTGTCCTATGCCATTAAGAGCAAAAACCTGACATACATATTTTGAGCTTTGCTACTAAGACATAAAATAAATTTTTCTGCAGCAGTCGGTGTGTTAAATTCCTTCCTGTTCAAGTCCCCACATGAGCTGCTTGGTTTTCTAGAAAAGCAGCATTAATTCTCTCATGTTTTTGAGAGATATATCAGAACTGCCAGACCAGGCCACTCATTCTACCTGGTTTGGGATCATGTAGCCTGGTGAAAACTCTGAACTTATGTAGCAAAAAAACCAAAAGTTCTAACCGCTTATCTGAAAGACCAGGACTGTAACACAGGAAGAAAAGCTCTGTCTGTCCCTAAAAGCACACAGGGATGCATCCGAGGCCTGTCAGCCAAGGGAAAAAAGGCTGACAAACATGGAAAACTCTAATTGGGAACATTTTCAAGATGCTGACAATATGTCCTGCTTTGAAAGACCTTCTTTCTGGGAGCATGCGGTCAGGCTACTTGCAAGCAACATTGGATCTTTCTTTTGGTGCTGGGTTAAGAGCCTCCTGTTGAAGGGAGCTCTGCCATATTGCTCTTCAGGTACGTACATGGGGACACAGCTTCCCCATGTACACACATCTTCCTAACGACTCAGTCCGCTATATTTTCCCAACTCAGATGAGCTTTTCAACTACATTTAATATTGTGTCAGCCTTCAATTGTTCATTTTTTTATACTCCTAAAATTGCCATTTTATCTGCTTGCAGATCGGTTGTGCACTCACCTTCTCTCAAGCCTGTCTTCCTTGTCTCAATCTGCCCAATTTAGCATGCAATAGGGGTTTCTTGCCTTTTATTTAAAAAAAAATCCTTCTGAAGGCATGGATATTTTTAGAATTCTGCTTGCAGTCTGGAGAAAACAATTGCAAGCAGCTACTGAAACTCAAGTACATGAAGTTGAGCACAACTCCTTAGAGCTCAGACATTATTCCACAGTGGATAAACCAAAATATAAACAGTTCCCTACCAAGAGTAATTGCTGGCCAACAGGACAAATGGCAGTTGAACACAGATAGTTGAAGGATTCTGCAAGAGCCTGGGTCCTGGGACATAAAGGCTTTATACCTGAGATGCTGCTCTGAGAAAAAGTCTGTTTCTGACACTTTAGATAAAGATGGTTCCTTCCTCCAGCCTTGTCTTGTTTCTGCTCTTATCTAACATGCTGGTGAAGCACAAATGGATGTTGGAGGCCATCTGCAATGCCAGCTACCAAGTATTGCAGCAAACTCCTCCATGAGGTGACAGAGCTATGCAGGAATGCATTTGACTTGCCTTTAGATATTTCTGGTATATTAATAGGTAACAGGCTAAGATTTCAGGTGGCCTCCATTACAGAAGACAGCTATGTCAGCTTCTATTCTGTGCACATTCAATCTTTCTGTAGTGCACAAAACAGTACCCTTCTCTCACAGCCAGCTTTCAATTCTTCCCTAGCTATATAAATTGCAACCAGCTAGTCCTTACAGAATTCATAGAGAAAGAGTCAATTACGCTGCGTCAAGCAGCAAGCCTATTTTGGATACTTACAAAGCATCTAGTTAACTGTGGACAAGCCTCTGATTAGAGCAGGACGTTATAATGCAGCATCTTCAGTGTCTTCAAACTCAACCAAATCACTACCAGACTTCTTATTCAGTCAGTCTCTGCACTTCAGCAGTCCCTGTCTAACCTCCAGACTTATCGGGTCATTGCTGCAAACAAAACTGGACGCTAACTTGAAGTTTGCTCTGGTATGAGATTTTTCTCCTGAAACTAATTCATCTACCACCTCCCATTCATTTCAAGAGGATGCAGAGTTTTTATTATTATTCAATGGTCAGGAGTGATTTGATCCATTTCTTCTATGCCTCTTCCATGCCAAATCATTTGCAAGATTTGGGTGCTTCCTCATGACCTTCACCATCATCTTCCTCAGACAGCATTTTCAGCAGGAACTAAAATCAAAGATTCGAGATGTAAGCATGATAACCTACCTGAAGGATGCTTATTACAGAAAAAAATGAGCAAAGTCAGTTAATATAAGAGAAAGGTTAAAAAAGCCCTTTACACATGCTGCTCATGGGTGCAAGTGGTTCTCATGACAGCCACCCCCAAACCCAGCAAGCTTCCTTGCTGCATTCTTCAGAGAGCAAACCCTGTTTTGTGCTCAGTTATCCACAGGTAAAGTACTGCTGGCTTCTAGCACTCCTGCTGACTCAAGCCCCTTGCAACTCCAACCGACAAACCCATCTCTGACCATCATACAAGCTCCAGAAGAGCCAGAAGTCCCTAACCAAGCTAACCGCATGACCAGGGCCCTAAAACAGCACAGTAAAAGCAACAGGCACAGGGCATTGGAGGCACAAACAACCCTTGGCCGGTTCTCCCAGCTCACCTGAGGCTTTCGGTAGCCCTTTCTTTCCAGGAATTCCTTGAAGGCATGGGCACTGCAGGACTTCATAGTCTCCACCTCCTAAGTTAAAGGACAGATTTAAGTTACATAAGTTAACTCGTAAGAATAGCTTCATCAGGCCAAATTACACCAGTCCACATCTGCAGGACTCTCAAAAGTAATTACTAAATTGAAACTGCTAACAACCAACTAATTCAAATTTGAGTTGCTCTTTTTAAAGATGCAAGATGGCTTCATGGACTTGAATGAACTTTAGTCAGTTTTCACTTAAAACTTCAATCTGATGCACAGGGCAAAAGAAAACTGTCCTCACCCGGCCCCTTCTACTCCCAGCATCTTTGTGAGGGAAGGCTTATTCCTTTTATTATATTAAACAGCACCACCTTCAAGCTGTGACATTCTCCCAGGAGAAACTGCATAATAACAACTAAAACAAAAAGAAAAAGGACTAAATTAAAAAAAGACTAAAATTCTAAATTTAAAAAAGACTAAATGAAAACCAAAAGAAAAATGTGGTGCTCCTCATGCAGCACACCCTTGGCACACAGGCAACTGCTTTACCCATGTGCAACCCCTTGGTTTTACCTTTGCAAGGACTGCCCTCTAGAGCACTACAGAAATCTGCTTCCCTACATTTATGCAGCTAGCATGAAGATGGGATTGGTAGGCTGATATACCTTAAAAGGCCAAGGCTGGTGCCTTGTACGAGAACTCCTGCCAACAGCCTGAGGAAGCAAAATCTCCCGGCCCTTTGACTGCCCTGCTTGCATGTCACCCAGTTGCACAACATGGAAGGGTCCAGGGAAGGCAGGCTTGTTTCCACAGCTGGTGCTGAACAGGTTCATGAGGGCACCTTCATCAATGCTGCAATTCCCTCCACCCTGGAACAAGAGCCAGAAGACTATCTCCAAGTGAGCAAAGACATGAAGGTTTTCCTTCCCATTTCCCTTTTGGACATGCATTTGCTCAAATTCCATATACTCTCCACTTGCACTGCTTCTTAAATGTACATATAAGCAAGTATATCTCTATTAATATGACGGCAGTGAGCAGTAGGCATGCCTCAAGTCAATTCAGAACTAAAATACTAACTAGTGCTTTAAAGTCAGGTCAGTTGGGAATGCTTCAAGCTGAGACAGTTGAACTCATACACTCATAGTTCCCAGGAATCCTTCTTAAGCCAGCTTGGCAGCATGTCTGCTTATCCTTGCCTTACATTTCAAGGCACTGAATCCTGTAAGCCAATAGCATGACAGAGCTGAAATTCAGAAACAAGGTTTCCTGACTTGGATTCACACAATAGCATATTTTTATTACCCAAATCTAAGGACTTGTCTGCCTGAATGAAGCCATTAGTTTCTCAAAGGGCAGATGCTGACAGGTTTGGGGGTTAAGTTCCCTCCACACAAACTTCCTCTGTCTCTTCAAACTTACCAGTGTAATAACCCAGTCACAGAAGTGCTTGGTCGTTCGCTTTATGTGTTCATCGAGGAGAGCAAAGCTGTTCAGCTCAGCCACCTTTTCTCTTGCTGATGCTTTCTTCTTGGAAAACCACGTACATGCATCTTGACTTTGGGACACCCTGCTGCTGAGCAAAGAAATACAAGTTGGAAACAATGATTGGCTGCCACTATAACTTAGTTCTCAAACTGAAGCTGGACCTTGTTTTCACATACAACTTGGAATCATGTTAGTGTACCACCAGACACAGTCACATGTCTTGTATGGAGTAGCATAAGCTATTTGAATCCTTTCTAGACATCAGCTTCATAAATCTGACCAACCACAAATCTGACCAACCCACCAACCCTACTAGCAAAAGCATTTTCAGAAACCATTTCCCAAGGAACCTGTGATTTCCAGCACCTCTCAAAACCATCAACCACTCCAGCCTCCCTCCTGCCTCAAACATTGAAACAGTTAAGAAAAATGCCATGTCACAAGCAATGAGAGCCTTCCTTGTAAGAAGTTTGGTTTTCTCTGCTTCTGTTTGGGAATATGCCTGCCTGCATGAACCTGCATTTCCTTTCCATACATTTCATCTTGAACCAGGGAAAATTCAGAAAAGTTTCAATATTACTCTCCATCTTATCCTGTACTCACAGTTCTTGTGTCTGGGGACTTGTTGCTTGGGTTTGTTTGTCTTCCCAAAACTCCTGAAGCATCTGGCGCTTCTTTTCATAGCCATTGTACCCAGCCTTGACCCTCAAAAGCACTTCAGGATACAGGACTCCAAATACCTCCTCAAAAAGCTGCAAGCCAATCAAAAAGAACATGCATTCAATAAAACCTGTTGGATGAAATCTTCGTGGGGCTATGCAAAAGAGAACTTAACACTGAGACTAGGGCAGTCTACTACTCCATGTCAGATTCTGCTTTCAGTGTTTTCAAGTCTTGTACCTTTCAATTCAATCCCTTCTTACGTGACTTCTTTGCCCTAATAGTAGGAATCAGGAGACCTCTGCTGCTGCCCGGCCTTGAAAAAGGGATCAGGGACTCAACTCCCTTCTCTCAATACTAAGGTTTCTCCCACTCGTATGACACAAATAGCCACATATTAGGTTACTTTTCTGTTCCAGCTCTCCGAACAGTCTTTAACTGGGATTACAAAAACCATTCCTTTTGGAGACGTACTTTCTAACAAATGCATCTGCTAATAATGGCTGTTTAATCAATACTCTACCTGCACAACATATTCCCTCCTGGCTTGCTGCAGTGGACTAAGCTTGGAAAGACAGACCTGTGTTCTGCTTTTCTTCCTTCCCTTCTGTTTAGCTGCACAGGAAGATTTAAGTGCATTGTTTCTAAGGGTAACTGGGACAGTTCGTTTTGTGCCATACACCATCACATTATCAGATGAAGGAGGAAAGCCATCTCTGAAGTCGTCTAAGCCCTTTTTCAGGAATATCCAGCGCTGCCCATTAAGGGAATCTGATAGCATCGGTTTGCTTTCCCGAAAGTAGTTAGAAGACACTTTAAGACATCTGAAAACAATTACATTTGAGAACATGAGGACTGCCTTCTAGTGAAAAACATTAGCCTAGATTCTGAGCATTGAGATATAAACAAATATCTGACTCCAAGTATATTAGCCCACGCTGCTTAGTCGTTTATTATTATTCTGCTTAAGCTTACCAACACCAAATTGTTCTGTATCAGATATAACTGCCAAAGTTCAGAAATCCTTTCTCACAGAAGTTGCTGACACTTCTTTCACGAATAAAATCCTCAACAACTTTATAAAGCTCTTTCCAAGCATGCATTGCACACACATTGCTTGAAAGTTGCAAGCTTAGCTGTGGCTATTCCAGTCATTTCAATGTAAGGTTAACTGGGTTTACCATCAGAAGCACAAACTAAAAGCTTAAAGCTATCAACACTGCACTCCCCAAGAACATAATTTTCTGAAAGATTATTCCATCAGCCATCCTTTTAGCTGTACAATCAAGATGGTCCTCATTACTCATAATTGCCTCACACAGTTAATTATAACTTCAATTCTCACTTATTCCATATGACATCTTTGGTCTCTGGTCTGCCCAAATAGTCCAAAATTTGCAGTAAAATAGTCTTGGCAGTTTTACAGAACTAGATACAAGCTGGCAAATGAAAGACTTCATTTTCACAAGGCTGAAGTTTAACACAGCTCAAGTTGTTGCACTGAACCCCCATTCACAACAGCTATTTTCAGTGTCTCCATACCAGAGCCTGCTTGCTACAGCCCAACTAAGCTGCAGAGCATAGAAGCTGTCCATTAGAGAAACAGTGTTTTCCAGTTGCAGTAACAGTCCCTGAATTAAGCTCTCTCTCGGTAACTCAATACTAAACCACTCCTAAGAGACTTCTGAACAGAACAGGAAATGCAAACAGAATAGTACCTACCTGATATTCTCAAGCTGTGCAGATTTCATAGACAAAAAAGGCATTTTATTTCACAGTGCTTCGTATATAAAAAGGTAACTCAATGTTCAAGAAAATCTGAAGTTAATAACTGTGCAGTTTTGCTTCAGGCAAAGGTACTGGTTAAATTCCAGCTGAAAAAAATACATGAGGTATGTTTGGATTTGGTTGTTGTGGAAACCAGACCTACTCATTATCTGCCTACAAAGGCCTTAGTCACACACAGAGTCCAGCATCAACACAGAAAATTCCCATGGGCTATGGGGAGTAACTTGGAAATTAAGCAGAGCTTGATTGCTTGAAAACACAAGCTAAAGAGCAGTAAATATCAGTACTTGGTTCACAGTACAGCAAGCCAGGTCCTTCCTGCTAGTGGATAGCACAGTAATCCTTAGTTTAACATGCCTTCAATAACCTTCTTGAACATGAATCTCCACAGAACATATATAAAGCAAGCATGGGGGCCAGGTCTCATCTTCTAAGTTAAACAACCAAGCTTCACACCATTTTTATTAAGGAGAGACAGATGAATGCAAAACTAATTCCTCACGTAAACTTGAGCTGGAATTTCAATTTCAGGATAAATTGAAATAATTATTTGAGCAGGTGAGCAAAGCAGAAGGGTTTTGCCAAGAGCAGGACAGCTCATGGAATAGATAGAGAAGAGTCAACATCCCAAGTAGAGCAGCACCTGCTGCTTAAGTCACTGGAGTCTCTGAACTTGCCTAAACCTGAATGTCTAAAGCCCGGAGATGCCTTTCAGCATCAAAGACCAAGGGGCAGGAGATTCATCACAGAAACAAATCATCACTAGACCTTTCTGACCTGAGAGCTGCAGGACAGGTAGGGTACCCAGAGATGCTTAAATCCAATAATTGAATTAAGGCTTATTTATAGTTCCTGCCTTATCATTTCCTCCTTAATTTAGATTAAGGACTTCATCTTTATTGATAGCCCTAACAAGCCTACAGAAATAGTCACTTCACTTTTTTTTTCCTTTTTGAAATTACTCTGCCTGACTTGTTCATTATTTACTAGTGTTGTTTAGGTTCTTTTAACTGATAAAACATGGCAAAGTTACCAAGGTCTCTTGGCACAGCATAGAAAAAATAAAAATAAGAAAAATAAGAAACAGATCTCATCTGCTCCTGAAGTTCACCATCTCTGCTTTTTACCATGAGCATTGCCTCTGAGCAGAACTCGGATAGAGGGCAGTTGTGTGATATCCGTTGGGCAGGATGAGGTGCAGGCCATTGCCTGGGGCCCCTCTGTGCTCTCACCAGCACTCCTCATGTTAGACATGAGGGACAAGCTCAGTATTTTTAGCACAGCAAGTCCCTATTTGATGGACTCTGAAGAAGACATTAGTGGGCCTGTGTAAAAGATGTGTTTATTGAGGGTGACAGCTTCTCCTTTCTAGAAAGCATTTAAAGAGAAATCTTTTCCCACATTGAAACCATCTGTGATACCCCGGGGCTACAGCACAAGAACTTGTAGAGGCCATGATATAAAAAGGAAAAACACTTACTGAATTGATCAAATTACATATCATGAGAGGTGAATGCAACATCTCAAAGCATTATTAGAAGTGTTATTCATCGGGATGAAGACTTGACAAGCTTTTATAACACTAGCCACACTGCTCAGTCTTTGTTCACAGCTTACAAAATCTGTTCAAATGTGTGGAAAACTCCTGAGAACAGAAAGGACTGTGACTCTGAGTAAAGCTTAGAAGACTTACAGGGTCATTACTGTAACATGATCTCAAGAGCTGCACTTTTGCAAACAATAAAGCAGTTAGTTGGTTTTAGGAGGTAAATATTGGAGTCCATAATAAAATATAAACATATATAGAGATTTTTTCAGTTTTAATTTTCGCCCTTCCTTAATAGGAAATGGGAGCATACTCCTCAAGTCCACTCAGTTTACACACTTTTCTACACATGTGTGTGTGTGTATATATATATGAATATATGCACACACATACACACACACATCTCAAATGAGACAAATCAGATGACTTCTCCAAAGGCTGTTCTGTCAATGCCTTAATCAAGACCTCAAAATGGAATCTTACTCCCCAGGTTGCCTTTTCAAGTAAAAGTCTCAGGATAAGTGTTTAACCTAGATCTTGTTCCATGATGCATGTTTAAATAAAGGGCTAGAAGCATGTCTCCCTACTTCATTACCTAGCCATAAAAATACTCTTTAGGATTATGGACACAAGGTTTAGCCAAGCGTCCCCAAAAGTTTCTGTACCTCAGACATGCAAAACTTCAGGAAGAATGGTTAAGTATTTTGTTTTTCAAGAAATCATGTTTAGATAACTTCCTGACAAGTATAATAACTTTTTTCTAATAACTAGGTTTCGATTTCTACTATCTCAACTAGTTAGTGCTTAACATATGATTTGGCTTTTTTTCTTATTCTAACCATATGTATAGAGCTTAATAGTTCCAGACAAGCTTATGAACAGATTTTGCTAGTATTTTGCCCTTGCTTGAGTCATCCTAGATGAATCTTTTTTCTGCACATTCATGAGCACTTAATTAACATGGTCTCAATTTTTCATAATACACAAGGTAGAGAAACAGGGTATTCTCCAAGTTCAACAGTGCTACAGACATTTTCTGAGGACATATTTAAATCATCCATCTCAAATAATACTAAGACAACAAAAATAAGGTGGCAAATCTAAACATTTGTTTCATACTGTTTTTGTCTGGTTAAGTTATATCTAAGAAGGGTCACAAGCAAAACTTAAGCTACTCAAGTACTTGCAACTAAATTCACTTCTTCTGGAACCTCTTGCCTACATCCATCTCCTTTCACTTGGCTTCCCTAACATATATTGATCATGTAACTGTAGACATCTACTTTTGACTACAAATCAAAAAAATTTAGTGCACTCTAGAAAATATAAGCGTTCTGCCATTATTATATCTCTTCTATTTTCCTTTCTATGTGATTCATACTTGTCTGTTTAGGCTAGCAGCTGTTTTAAGACAACACCTTCCTATTTCCCATCTGTGCAGCACTTGCTTCTGAGCACGCTCAACTTGATTAGAGAACAGCTGCAAGTGAGCTATGAAACAAAGCATGACATCAGGATCCAACCAAAACGTTCACTCTACAGCCATCTCATGAAATTACTTTCACCCTTAATGCTAACACATTTGTTAAACCACATCAAAGCACAGCATTTTCAATACTGTCTCCCCCCACCTCAAGTTGACTTCTAAAGCACAAAATACTTGATACTTGCAGAAATTAATTCTAAGAAGAAATGCTTAGTTAAAATACTACCTTCTTGGTTCATGTAACAGCTCCTTTTCAACTCAAAACACTTGTGCCTGTCCCAGAATCCCAGACAGGCTGAGGTTAGACAACTCCTGTAGAAAGTATCTATCCAAGCCTCCTGCTCAAGCAGGGACACCTACAGCATGTAGCACAGAGTTGTATTATACTCTGTTATCACACAGAAAATGAATTACTAAAAAAACAAGAGTAGGAAAAGGAGTACCTTTTTTCATATTGGAAAAAAACAAAGAACTAAATTGGTTTTGTCCTCAAATCATACCTTGCTAATCAAGAAAATACATATTGTGCTGCTAGAGAACAACATATCCCTATAAATGGTCAGGTACTAATAAAATTGCTGTTCATATATTTAAGCTCATTGGTATGAACAGTCTTGGTGAAACCTGATTTACCTGTATCTTTGTAGGTACCAGGAACACTTCACAAAAAGCTTTGTGCATACTACCTCATGAATACAATAAAAACCTGCAAAGATTTTTTTTCCCCCCCTCACTTCTCTATATTAGAGGAATAACTTTTTTATAACATAACCCTGAAATAATGAGAAAAACTCAGAAAACCAACTCCTTTTCTATTACCTACAAAACACAATCATTTATAAAGGCCCTACAAAAGGAAAAAAAATACAGATTCTCAAATAGAACTTTTCTTGAAAAATCTTAATTTTAAACAAGAAATTAAATTTTCATTTCATAGACAAAATAACAGCTCCTTTCCCACTGCAATATTGACTATGCAGAAACAAATAACTACTTTTATTTTCCACATGCACCAACAACAAAGTCTTCTTTTATTACCCATTACAGGTAACTAAAAACTCCTGCTTGCTACTTTACCCTCCTAGTACTCCCTTCCCACATCCCCTTACCCCATACACATACCCTAAAAAGCTAACTAAGAAATAAGAAACTTTAAACTTTTTCAAGGTAACAAAACACCACACCTGATCCCCAACCTAACAAACAAGAGAGGCTAAACCCTTCCCACATGGCTTAAATCACGCGTAGGTTGATTAGCTCGTGGACATTGGACCAATCACAGTGCAAGAGGGAGAGGATTTGGGTTATAAATAGTCACATGGGCAGCTTAGTTTCAAGACTTTTTTTTTTTTTTTTAAAGGTTGCAGTTAATATTTATTGTATTTTATTTTAGTGAGGTTTTTTTGGTTGTATTGTTAATTTTTTGTTTTATAAAAATTTTAATTGAAAGTCTAGGTGAGTAGTTTAGGTAGGTTTTATATGTTTGAAAACAAAAGTTAATGATTAATAATTTGTTAAACCCTTCTTTGCATTTTTTTTTTCAGTAAGATTAAGTTAGCTTACTTAGTACTTTTAGTTCATGTAAAAATAAATAGAACAAAGAAGTGTTGTCTGTGCAGTGCTGAAGATAAGTAGTAACTGAGGCTTTTCCATGTGTTTTTAGTGCCAAGGCTAACTATCTCTACCCATTATATTCATAAATATGAGCAGTAGTGTCTTAGCAAGCAGTGCATGTGGGCATGCTTCTTACACAAATGGTAACTCTGAGACAGTTACTGTAAGACTGCATCTAAATTTTGGGGTGTCTAATAGCTTCAAGTTCCTTTCAATACTTGTGTTGTTTTTTAAATTAAGCAGAGGAGAAAGAATGACCCTCCTTCTATTGTCTTATTTGTTAAAAGTGAGAAACTATATTGGTTTGGACCACTAACTTCATGGTGTGAACTTGCTAAGTAGTTTTTGGGTTATATCCAATGAAAGTGGAAAACACTAATTACTGAACACAAGTTAATCATTTTGGTAGGGAAATATATCCTGTATTAAATATGTATATCTTTAATTTATAAGGTAAATAGCCACCTGTCTACAAAAAAAAGAAGGTAACAAGAAAGATCAAGTCTTTATATTTTTTTTTTTTTTGTTCAGGAAGGAATCCAGTAACACTGAACTGACTTTATCTTGTGTTTTCTCATCTTTAGAGAATTGTCACTTCACTGCCAGTTCCTGTAAGGTGTTCACCTCTGAGATGCAGTGCAGAACTACTGGGTGGAAGCAGGGAGGAGGAAAGCAGTACTACTGTTAAGGTACTTGAACCCTGTTTGCAGAGACATGGTCTTCCTGTACCTCCTCAACCTCAAATTTGTCCTTCCTTGCCTGCTCTACCTCTTTCTGGAGCAGAGGTGTCTTGGTAAGTGTCCCTGTGTGGGTTGTCTAAAATACAGAATAAGCCACTGGCCATGTAGGCTGTGTAAAATAAGAGGAATAAGTCAATGGCCAACGTAAGCAAAGCTTTAGCTTCTTCCTATTTTTTATGTTTTGACTACTATATGACCAATGTTTACTTGATGAAGATGCTATTAATAGAGAAGAAATTGATGTTGCTAATACAAAAGGAAAATGATGGTGATTTTTAGGGAATAAGAGCTGAAATTACTGTAAACCATTTTAGAGTTAATGGCTCTACTCATTACCAATTTTGTTCACTCCCTGGAGGGTGGGAGTAGACTGCACATATATTCTGGTTGCCTGCTTGTTTGAGCCAGAGTTTTCAAATGTAATTGCAAAAATTCTCTGCCATCAGCTCTCCTTGTGTCTGAGGAAGGTATTCAAGACTATTTCAGAAACTGTTTTTTGATTATCATGAATAAAGCATTTGCTTTTTGTTTTCTTTAAGATAATGATTTTATTTAAAGGCAATGAAGGTTGAAGAATACAATTCCTGTTTGCAACCACTAATGGCATGAGTTCTAGTTAGTTGTGAAAGTATAGCCTGTAACAGGAAATTCATATTTTCTTGCAGGGAAACATAGATGAAGTAATACTCTTCTACTGGTATTCAATTGTACTTTCATATGGTAATTGCTATATTAAATAATGAAGATAGTCCTTGATGACAGCCCCCACATACACATCTCTGCTGGCTACACTTTGTTTCCTCACTCCATCCATTATTACCCCATATTAAACTCCTATTTGCCCCACCTGTAAGAGGAGATGAAATCTACTGTATCTGTTTCTGGTGGAAAGAAGCAAAAAAGGCTGAAGGCATGATTGATTTATCTTAATTTAGTTTGTTCAAATAGCTCTGTTATCTAAGTATTATTTATGGAAAGCAGAATTGTACATTGGTACTGGTGCCTAAAGCCAAGTAGATGCCTGGTGGAAAGGCAGACCATTTGTTTCAGTAGTCTTGAAAACCAGGCTGGGAATACTTTTACATTATGTTCTTTAGAACAATTTAAGGTCTCTCTTCTCAGATTTATTTCACTATGACTTTTATTTTCTTGAGAGGAGATGGCCTATGTATTTAAAAAGGATGCTCTTCCATTCCAATTGCTTGCAAAAATATTAACTTTTCTCTGAAAACACTGCTGGTGAATGGATTAAGATGGAGTACAGCTTTTCTTTTTGAAAAGCAGAGATAACATGTTGAACACCTTACTGGTTTACAAGAAGAAACTTGTGGGCTTGTGTGATGGAACAAATAAAGTGTTTTAAGGACTCCATGTTATTCAATAATTATTCCTTAGGACATTTGAGATGGCAACTAGCTTGGGAATGAGTTAGAGCTGCAAGGGTTGTTCTAATGACTCTTAACCTGAATAAGACCTGTAAATGTTTAGGGTAGGATATGTCATTCTCTCGGTGTTGGTCATTTCAGTGATGACATGAGTGGGAAAGAGAAGAGGTCTGAATCCAAAGTGAAATCCTTATTTAAAAAGATTCCTCAAACAAAAGTAAGATCAAGTCTATTTAGGTTTGAGCAGCAAAGAAATCAATTGCTCTTAATGCCCCTAAAATCTACTCAGGGCTGCAAGAGCCTTTCTGAGCTGGGTGTTTCCTCAGCTGGAGCTCATAACCTGAGTGCAAGCCCCTCCACGCATCCCCCTTTCCTTGGATACAGCCCTGGCTGTGCTGTGTCCGCTGCACTTCATGGTCCCTGTGCCTGCTCTTCCCAGAGCAGCTGCAAGGACCAAGCTCCTGTGTTGTTGGAAGCCCTGGCACGGGGTGACAGGGCTCACAGGGGTCCTGCCTTGGCATGTGTGGATTTCAGCAGCGGTTGGGTGTGATGTTACTGAGGGGAGCAAGGTAACTGCTGGGGCTGTACCCCAGCCCTCAGCCTTGTAGGCTTCTGGGTACCACCATGCCTGCAGCACCTCGTGGTGTAATACAGTAATGTGATGGTGATAAGGACTTATCTTCATAGCCAGACCTTGTGATTGCTCACTGGTGTTGGTGTAGAGCATCCCCTGTCCGAGTGGTCCTTGGATTCCTGCTGGGATGTGGTAAGGCAAGGGCATGTGCATATGCACAAGGGCAGCTGTAGGTGCAGGAGAGGCTGGTGTAGCCTGTGGCTGAAAAGGGGGTGAGGAGGAGGAGATGTCCACAGCGGTCCCCGTGTGCTGCAGGGCTGGTCAAGCCCCATCTCCTGTGTCCCTTTGCAGCCACTGTGGCCCTGCCTGGTGGAAGAAGCCACCTGTGTGACTGATTAAAAGGCTGATGCAGGCGATGGCTGGCAGGCCACAGGAGGGGCAGCGGTGGCGGGTGTCCCTTCCATAGGGTGTCCCTTGCAAGGGGGGCAGCGGCCGCGAGGGCCTCGTCAACCACGTCGCGCCTTGAGCAGCGCCGACCGCGGCGCGAGCAAGTTTGTCCCCGCGCGGCGCCCGTCGGGGGCGGGCGCGCATGGCGGCGCCCAGCTGGCGGCTCACGTGGCCGCGGCGGCGCAGGGCGGTCCCGCGGGCGCCGGTTCGGCCCCGGTCCCGTCATGTCGGGCCGCCAGGGCAACAAGCTGCCCAGCAACCTGCCCCAGCTGCAGAACCTCATCAAGCGCGACCCCACGTCCTACACGGAGGAGGTGAGGGCGGCGCGGGGGGCGCCCGGCGCGGGGGGACGCGGAGGCCGCCGCGGTGCCAACGCTCTCCCCGCGCGCTCAGTTCCTGCAGCAGCTCCACCACTACCAGTCCCACGTGGAGATCTTCTCCTTCCAGCCCGACAAGCCCAGCAAGGAGCTGGCCGAGCTCGCCATGTTCCTGGCGCAGGTGAGCGGCCGGATAATGCCCAGGGAGAACGGGAAGACGCGTCGGGGCTCTGCGCCGGCCGCAGCTGCTGCCCTCGAGTCGGTGGGGAGGGAATAAACGAGCTCTGCAGAGCTTCGCTGCAGAGGCCACCAAGGCTCGACAGTAAAACCGGGAGTTGGCCAAGCTGTAACAGCAGTGTTGCCTGTTTCCAGGAATGCAACGTTTTTGGAGTGTAATTGTTGCCTGTGTGCAGCTCTGAAGTCGTTGTGGGAAGCAGAGGCTTCCTGGTGGGTTGTGGTTGTTGCGCAGCTGAAGTTTCCCAGGGGAGAGCTCAGTTACTGCTGTCTCTGTGCAGGTGGCCCATTGCTACCCGGAGCACATGGCCAACTTCCCGCAGCAGCTGAAGGAGCTGCTTTCCTATCACCACACGGTCCTGGACACCGACCTCCGCATGGTAAGGCTGGCACCGAGCGCTCGGGCAGCTGGTAGGAACAAGCTGTAGCCCAGCTTGGTCAGAGTTCGCAATTTCCTTCCTAAGTTCTGTTCATACTCACTGAAGGTGAGTGTGAGCTTTGGTTTGGATCCCTGCTTCTTCATTACAGACCTTCTGTAAGGCCTTGATCTTGCTGAGAAACAAGAATCTGATCAATCCAACGAGTTTGCTAGAGCTCTTCTTTCAACTGCTGCGGTGTCATGATAAACTCCTACGAAAAGTAAGCTGTGCCTTAAACACCATCCTTGGTTTCCAGTTGCTTTTGACCATGTTCACAGAAGCCATGCAGCCTTGCAAGATGACTAAGCCTAAAAGGTGTCTATTCTCCTGTGCTGACTAAGCTTGCCAAGCAAAGCTTCGCCTGCCTTTCTGAGCAGTGATGAAGCTCCCTGCCCTCAACAACCCTGGCTGAACTGCAGGTCTTAGGCTTGCTCTGCCTTTGAGGTTGAGCTGCCCAGGGGTATCTAGAGCTGAAAACCGGCAGCACGATGCTGTCATAATAGTGAGTTTGGAGTTCTTGTGAAGAAAGAGAAGGTGCTGGTTGTAGCCATATTTAATTTCTTTTTGACATAAATATGAGCCTTTGACATAAATATGAACCTTCACCACAAGTCCTTAGTTTGCTATCAGAAAGTAGTTGAACTTGCAAAAATGAATCAGGAGTGTGTGTTTGGTTTTGTTTCTGTCGCTGTGCTTCATCTTCCCGCCTCCGTGTTTGTGTTATAAGTGAAGCACACTGTTAAGATACGTTATTAAGCAGAAAAGTTTAGATGTGTGAAGTTAAGCATATAAATTTGTACTATAAATGAAGTGTTAAACATGCTATCTGTTTTCCTGTCTCACCGTTTACACTATAAATCATGCGTGCAGTTCAGATAGGTTAAAATGGACATATTTGAGGCTTAACAGGGTAGAGACTGTTTTTCCAACTTGATTTTAAAATGCAAAATCATGTTTAACACTGTGGTCATCGGTACTTGCTCTCACCTTAGCACTTCAGGGAGGCTGTGGTGCATCTGTGGTGTTCCCTGCATGACTTGCCAAGGTAACTTGCTGTTATTTCTTCATTTGCAGACTTTGTATACTCACATTGTGACAGACATCAAGAATGTAAATGCTAAACATAAAAACAACAAAATAAACACAGTAAGTATTTGGGTGTTCAGGTTAATGTTCTATTACATCGTCACATCACAAAAGAATTCTAGCAATAAACTTTTCCTAACTTTTTTCTTAGACTCTGCAGAACTTCATGTACACTATGCTGAGAGACAGCAATCCCACTGCTGCCAAGATCTCTCTGGATGTCATGATTGAACTTTACAGAAGGAATATTTGGTAGGTTTGGCAGGCTCTTTATCATGGAGTAGTCCTCTTGATGTCCCTCTTGGCGTATAGAGCAAGACATAAGATGAAGGGGCCTTATAAATCTTTCAAATTTTATTTGAAAATAATACAGAAATTGCATGTGGTATAGATGAATAAAAGCTGTGTGTGCCTTTTTTTAATTTCATCACAGAAATGATAATGTAATGGAGAGGGAGTAATTGAGCATTTTTTGTTAAACTGGCAAGATCATTTTAGATGGCCAATCTAATGGGGACTTTAATTTATTGATTTCCCTGATGCGGTAACATAGCCACTATTTTTAGTAGATAGTATCCTGACTAACTGCAGCCTGGAAAAACATGGAAGGAGTAGCAGCACACTAGGTACTGTCAATGGTTCTCTTGGCCTGAGATTTTGGGAAATGCTTTTTGATTGTTACAAAATCTCCAAGCAGATACTTTTTAGTGGAAAAATGGAGAAGATGCCATCTTGTTCATTATTACCTGTTTCTTGATTGCAAAAAGGACATTTAGAAACTTAAAGCTGGTCAATTTTCACCTTCCTGGTTCTTGCACAGAAATGAACTCAAGGAAGGAAGCAGCTGTCTGAATTTAGCTGCTAATAGTGCAAATGTGCACCGTATCTGATATTTATTCTGTATTTCCCAAAGAGATCAGAGGCAGAACTCGAGGGGAGCAGTTGGTGCATTTCCTCCTTGGGCAGAATTCCTGGTGACTCCTGCATGAGCTGTGCAGGGATGTGAATGTCACCACTTGCGGGGAGACCACAGATGATGGACACAACCTTGTACCCCTCCTGTACTTGGGCCTCAGGAGCTCTGATGAGCAGCGTTCCAGGAAATACCATCCATTAGTCTCTTCTGTGGTGCATTAATCTAATCGGTGGCACAAACAGAAAGGTCATAGCAGCTACACCAAGTTTGCTGGTGTAGCAGTGCAATGAGAACTTCTGCAGTGGAGAGTCCAATTGCTACTTATTCCACAGCATGATCTAGATAGCTATATATGTTCCATCTAGGGAAAGCCACTGTCATGTTAAATATAGAGGAAAGTGACATTCAGAAACATAATTTTGTTAGTCGTCTTTGGAATATTGTGAGATTTGATTCGTAGGAACTTTTATTGCTCATGAGAAGTCCTATTTTATACCACTTGTTTTCATTAGAGTTGATTATACTTCATGTAAAAGATCATCTTTTGCTTTATTCCAGGAATGATGCCAAAACAGTCAATGTTATCACAACTGCCTGCTTTTCCAAAGTGACAAAGGTGAGAACAGCAACAGTGTCATGTAGCAGTGTGAGGTTTTTTGTTTTCTTCCAAAAAGTGCAGGTTGGCACGGGGGGCAGGAATACTCTCTAGTAGTCTGAAGCAATTGTCAGAATCTTCTCTCTTTGCAATTGGAAAGTAAGGCTTTTGCTTGTGAGGAATAAAGACAGTTGCATTCCTGCCTGAGATTTGAATCCCATCACTTTGGGTATGTTTGTTTTGCTATGTTAATTCCTCTTGTTTGTTTGTGTGGTCTGACCTGAACTTGCATTGTTTTTCAGGTGCTCGTTGCTGGTTTGAAGTTCTTCCTTGGGAGAGATGAAGATGAGAACCCAGACAGCGATTCTGAATCTGAGGTGAGCTTTGGGGTTAAATCTTTTGCTGTTGGTTCTTCAAACAGTAGTATAATGTAGATTTGTGGGGCAAGACTTTCACCTGGTAATTGCTCTGATTACCCAGCTGCAAAACTTACTCTGCTGATATTTTTTATTTGTTCTTATTCTCTTTTGTAAGTGTGTGTGTGTGTGCTAGTTCTGTGCAATCAGCTTTTTAAGTGCTAATGTTTGCAAAATTAAATTTACAATGGTAGAGAGAGGGGAGTTCTCATACAGTATGTGATTTTGAAAAAACAGTGCTTTTTGTTTCTCTGCTGGCTGTTTGAAGCTGAATTTCACATTTTTTTTTTTCCCTTTATATCCTTTCTGAAGGATGATGGCCCCACAGCCAGAGAGCTGATGGTGCGATACGGAACTAATAAGAAAACCACCAAGCGCAAGAAGAAACTGGAGAAAGCCATGAAGGTCCTCAAGGTGAGGAAAATGGTCTCTGGCTTGTCAGGGTTTTAGTGTAACCTTCAAGTGCAAAAAAAAATTCAATGGTTTCAGTGCTGTGTTTTTTCTCAGCTTTTGTCATCTTTTCTTGAGCAAGTTCTTCAAATGTTCTAGCATCTGTTGGCCAGATTATATGCAGTGTTTGCTTGGGGGAGAGGTCTTTTGAAATAATGTTGTCTATTATAAGCTGTGAACCAGTTCTCGTCTGGAGTATCTCTTGTGTAGTCCCTTTCATGTACCCAGGGCTCTGAAGAGGTTACTGTCTGCTGTCTAAATGGTGGTTTGCTGAACAGAAATGGCCAAGTGTTTCTGCTTATAGGGTAACTTTTTTAAGCAGCTTCTGTTCCTCTGAAGTCCAGTGGTTGAAAACAGTGTGCAGTTGTAAGAAGGTTGGCTTTCTTGTTAAAATCAACAGTTATTCTCTTTGAAGAGAATAATGGGGAATGGCAGCTTAAGCAATAACCTGAAACTGAGGCACCTGTAGATTCAGGAGAAAGAAAGATCTCTTTCAGGAGAAAAATAAATCTTTTTTTTTCCCTTTTCTGATACAGAAACAGAAGAAGAAGAGAAAGCCAGAGGTGTTCAACTTTTCTGCTATTCACTTGATCCATGATCCCCAAGGTAAGCAGGGAACCTGTTTTGGGTTGTCAACAGCCAAATACTGGATTTGTAGGTCAAAAAAAATCCCACAATTATGCAGCCAGAATAAAAAGGATAAGCAGTTAGGTTTGTGACACACTGATGTGTATAGCGTGCTTGATCACAGGGCCTGAGAGTACTTAAAATAACTTAAAACTTGCTGTGCTTGTCCAAATTAGTGTTGCACTGCTATATATTGAAGCAAGGAAAGGGCAGTGTTACATTGATTACCTTTACGTTGCTACAGATCAGGACCTGCGTCTTGGTCTATTTTTTCTGTGTATCAAGGCTGTAACTTGTGTGAATGGGGAATACTTTATCCCTTGGATTTATCTCAAGTTTTCTGTTTAGTTTGGATAGATCAGTTAAAGTGCTTTTGACAGTTAAAAAATGTTTATCTCTGTTAAGAAAAGAATCCCTATTACTAGTCTGACGTTTGTCTAATACTGTCTGACTTCTTTTCAGTCTGATCTTGTAAGCCTCTGGGGATTATGTCAGGTAGATCCAAAATGCATCCAATAAAACTAGTTTTACATGCTAATCAAGTACTTTTGGTGTTGTGGAGCTTCTGCTAGCTCTGCTTTAACTTGCATCTCTGCACTGATTTAAACTTTCTAGGCACATGAGAGGGAAAAAAAGGTTGCTCAGGAGCAGTGTTCTTGGGCATCTCTGCTTTGTTTTCTAGCAAGCTCAGTGCCTCTTGAAAAAGCTATTTTTTTAAGTGACTTTGAATTGAGTTCTGCATTGTGTTGTTGAAATCTACCCCACACCTGTTTGTTTTCCGTAGACTTTGCAGAGAAACTGCTGAGACAGTTGGAGAATTGCAAAGAACGATTTGAAGTGAAGATGATGTTCATGGACCTGATTTCCAGGCTAGTTGGAATACATGAGGTACCAACTATGTTCATGTTAGTGAATTGTTAGGTTGGTGTGAAAAGCTGACTTGCAACTTGTAATAGTCAATGCGCAGCCAGCACGGTTAGAGGCATGATATGGTCTGGCCTGGTGACTCTGGGAAATGGATTTTAAGTTCACTGTGTGATGAAAAAAAGAAAACAAATGTGGTCTTGTATCTGCCAGTGGGCTGTGCGGAATGGCATGGCTGCGTTGGCTTGTGTGGCCTCAAGTGAGCTTTGCTTGAGAAAGTTGCCAGGCTGTTACAGCCCTGCTGTCAGTTAGGGTCCCTCCTAACACCTGGAAGGGAAATGTCTATTTCCAGACCTTCCAGGTGCTTTTGTCAGAATCTTTAGTGTAGAGGGACTCTTGCAATTTCCTCTGGACAAGACACTTTGTTACATCCACTTGTTTCCCTGTTACCTCAAGGCAGGAGAAAGTCTCACCTTGGCCTGTGAAGGTGATCTCTGTTAAACGAGAAGCTAATCTGTCACAACTTGATTTTTTCTTTTTCTCCACAGCTGTTTCTGTTCAACTTTTATCCCTTTGTTCAGAGATTCCTCCAGCCCCATCAGAGAGGTAAGCAGCTGCTGGTAGATAATAACACTCATCCATTGTATCATGCATATAGTCCACTAGTAGTCTTACTATAAATGACTAGGCAGCAGTAGTAGGTGATAGTAAGTAGTAAGCAGGAGCAAGTCCAGAGGGTTTCGATGAAGGCAGTTTATGAACAGAGGTGACTTCCTATGTTTTCTATTAAAAATGGCTCCTACTGGGCAAAAGGCCCCAGTTGCCAGAATTGCAGAGCACTTCAGACTTCTGTGTGTCACAACTAAGATGATCTTAGCCATTGAGAAACTCCAGAAGTGGAAAAGAAATGATCCTCTTGAGTTCCTATGTGGAGATCCTGACTAGTTTAACTTGTTTTACTGGGTGGCTCAAATAAATGCAGACTGAAATCTTTTTGAGACTAAGAGACCGAGTGCTTTGTTGTGTTATGGTATTCATGAATGTTTTTATCAGCCAGATTTGGTCACAGCGTTTTATTTTGATGTCTTTTTTCCCCACTTGTTCTTCTAGAAGTGACAAAGATTCTTCTGTTTGCTGCACAAGCTTCACATCAACTAGTACCACCTGAGGTCAGGATTCTACCAAGTTTCATGACATGAAAAATGGGCAGCAGGCCAGCATGATTATCTAAATGTTGAGTGAATTGATTAGGAGTGAGGGAACAGGGAATCGATCTGGTCTTGTGTTGAACACCAAAGCAAGCTCAAAATGATTAAAACTCACTGGCAGATTGTTTTCACCCATAAGAATTGTTGGGAGAGGTGTAATGCAAGAGCTCCTTTTTGGAGACCTAAATTAGTGCCTGGGCATTTTAGTTACATGACTACACATCTTCAGTTTGTCCTATGAACTTTATAAGCCAAGAAATGAGAGCGGGGGGGAAAAAAATCTTCAGGTCTTCACCCTTCATCTTTGATTTCTCAGTTGTGCCTGCTGTCGTTCTACAGGATAGCTCTTGCTGTTAGCTTTTGGATGGTTTGGAAAGCATATATGAATTTAAGCTCCTGTTGGTGTGTTTGACAATTCAGAGAGGTGGCTTTATACAAATACAAGTAACCTGCACCCCAAATATCTGCATTGCTGCAGGAAAATTTGCCTGGAGAATATCTCCAGACTATAGTGACAAGTCTTGAGTTCTACATTTCTGTGAGAAGGGGTTCTGTTGTCTAGTATATAGTGTTATTTAATATTTGGACAGCTTAATAAAAGTGCAATATGTTTATTTAAACTTTTTTTTTCAGATTATACAGTCTGTGTTAATGACTATAGCAAACAACTTTGTCACTGACAAGAATTCTGGGGAAGTGATGACTGTGGGGTATGTATGAAATGTCATGCAAACCTTAAAACTCTCTTGCAATATGCAAAATGTATTTCTTGGGTGAGGGCAATAATGGGGCTGTCAAGACTTTAATGATTTGCTTAAGTGGTCAGGAGCTGGCAGGCTGCATAGTTGGAGATCAAGCAAAATAATAGCTGGAAGGTACAAAACATGGGCCAAAGATGGAGGATTTTGGAGAACTAGGGCAGAGAGCATCTTCTGTCTGGTTGTTTTATACTTGGTTTTATGTGAACGTTGTCCAAGATTCTTATACTTCCTCATAATTCAGTTTATTGCTGGGCTCATGGGAGTATTGCTCTAAATACTTGATTTTCTATGTTTCAGAATCAATGCAATAAAAGAAATCTGTGCAAGATGTCCTTTAGCTATGACTGAAGACCTGCTGCAAGACCTTGCCCAATACAAGACTCATAAGAATAAAAGTAAGTGTATTATGTGGACATGTCTTTTAGATCTCTATTCTTCTCTTATATTACCTTATCTTTCTTTGCATTGTTATAGTTTTCAGAACTGATACGTAGTGCTATTTTTTTATTGTGGTACTTTGATTTATAATGGTAGTCTGTCCTATTCCTTTACCTGTTGTAAATGTATATGCATAGAATACTAAAGCCAAGGTAGTTGGAGCAGTGGAAATAGCAAAATTGAAGAAAGCAACAGCCTGCCTAGGAAAATTTGACCTTAATTAGCAGTTGCATCCTGCATTAGAGAAATAAGTGGGAGGTAGGACTTGAGAAAAGTAAATGAGCAGGCTGTGAATGCTTAAAATTGCAGTGGGCTCAAATCCTCCTTTTCTCCATTATACCTAATCCAAACTCTCTTTTTTGTGGATCATAGATGTGATGATGTCTGCCAGAACTCTGATACACCTTTTCCGTTCGCTGAATCCAGAGATGCTGCAGAAGAAATTCAGGGTAAGTGTTTGATGCAGATGGCATTTGTGGCAGGCATAGGATTCCACGCTCAATACTGATGCTGATGCAACTAGTCCCCTTGCACCCTGGGAATGCCATGGAATGGAGCATGCATTTGAATAAGGTGTGTGTTTTCCTTGTGCCTGCTTCTAGGTTGCATTCTTTTGGAGGTGGCTATGTTTTTTTTCAGACTTCCTGACTTCAAAGTTAACTAAATTGGGGATTGAAGTCTTCAGCTACAGAAAATTTGCCATCTTGATTGAATTTGCTCCTTTTTTAGTAATTCAAAATAAATCACCTCATATGATCAGAGAAAAGCCATCTTAAAATGAAAGCAACAGAATTTTTTGGACTAAAAGTAGCAGTCTGCTTAATGTGTGTTTTGATTACTTACAGGGGAAGCCTACTGAGGCCTCACTGGAAGCCAGGATCCATGAATATGGAGAGCTGGATGCAAAAGATTATATTCCAGGAGCAGAAGTACTGGATGTTGACAGTCAGGAGGAAAATGGAGGGAAGAAAGAGGAAGGTTGGTCTCTATTTTTGGTTTATGTATTATAGTGTTTCTCTTTGAAAAGAAAAAGCTTTTTTCTGCTTAATATTTTTCAGTTAGTTGCCATCATTTGCTTCAGATGTAAAAGCTTTCTACTGCCTGCACCTGCTGCTTGAATTGAAGGGGAAAAAAAATAAAAAAAATAAAAATGGTGGGGGTGGGACTTGAAACTTAAATCAGAAGAGTTTTGCAAGTCAGGGCTGAGGGGTCATGGAGAGTGCACTGGAGGTGTATTAAGGGGACTGTATGTGCCTTGACATGCTCTTTTTCTTATTCATTTGAATGCAAATATTTAGAATAACAAGAATTTTCTTTGCCTGCCTTTTTTGAGTTGATACTTAAACATACTTGGGATACTTTGGACTTCACTGACTGTAATGAGGGCATATGCTGGGTGTTTTTAACAGGCTGTTTCAGGTGTGAGGATTCTTAAAGGTAGCACATGGACATATGCATTCACCACTAGTAAAAAAAAATGCTCACACCTGGATGTGGTGGAGGCAGGTGATCTGGGTGCACCAAGAACTGAAGACTGTGTGGTTTTCAGCCTGTTTGGATGGTAGCTGCCAGAGCTTTGTGTTCTGACACTTGAAGCATTGCAAGCCAGATGGGAATTGGTAACAGTGTCTGGAGCTGAGCTTGCCAGTGGGATGGCTACCAATCTTTTCTGTTGTGGATATATTCGCGCATATGCCATTCATGAACAGTAATCAAGTGTGTGAAATATCAAGTGACTTTTTCATGTCTGCATGGTTCTGAGGTGTGGGATGCTAAAATCTTCATGTTATCTGTTGGATAAGCATATCCCAGGACATAAATGCAATTAATGGGTAGGTAGTGAAAGGCAATGAGGGCCTGGGACCTTATCTTTGAATTCCCTGCAATTCAGGCAATTGGGCTGAAACTAAGCTAAAGGCTCTGTGTGTTTGTTCGCCCTGACAGATGGATGGGAAAGCGCTAGTCTAAGCGAGGAGGAAGAGGATGAAGATGGCGAATGGATTGACGTGCACCACTCTTCAGATGAAGAGCAGCAAGAAGTGGTGAGTTTTAAGTGTCTTCTGCCACAGATATCTATGTGATGTGCTATGGCAGACATGATTCAGGTGCTCTGTAGCTTCACATGGTTTCTTACAACTGTGCAGCTGCATGGTGATTTTCACCAGAATCAATGAGGTTAAGTGCATTTCTGCACATGTACTGAAGGATGCATCCCGGGGAATATTCTCAGTGCTAAATTCTTTCAAAGCTGTGATATTTACACACTGACTGTTTTCCTTTGCTCTAAAGTAGTACAAGCTAATGTATACTTTTGCTTTATTACCTTGTGTTGCATATAAGAATATTGAGAATGCTAACAACTGATCAGAGCTTTGCCCCCACTTTATTCCCCTTACATAAGTATATGGGAAGCGAGGATCATGGATCAGGGAACAGAAGTGTTTGTGTGAACCTTTCCATGATTCTTTTGTACTTGTTGCAAAAGGCAGAAAAGATGAAAAGCATGCCCTTAGAGGAGCGAAAAGCCAAAGCAGCAGCAGTCAGCACCAGCAGGCTGCTAACTCAGGAAGACTTCCATAAAATACGCCTCGCCCAGCTCTCCAAAGAGCTCAATTCTGCACCAGGAAAAGCTGCCAAGAGGAAGAACATTGAAATAGATGATGAAGAGGAGAGGAGGTAGGATATGAAATATTGATTGGGCCTTTGTTTTCCCTACAGTTTGATGGGTTTGGTTTTCTTTTTGTTGTGATTTGGTCAGTTTTTAATTGCAGCAAGGTATGGAACTCTGCTGTTCCATCAGGATAACTGTGATGGCATGTGGCAAATTGCCACAGGGCCACCATGGACCCTGGCCCCAGGGCTTTCCCTTTATGTGAGAGAGGAGAGGAGGAGGCAAGAGGGACCATTGAAAATCATGAGATTGCTTACCATGTTCAGACTGAAGGGCGTGTTGGTCCTGCAGTACTAGTTGTGTGTTTGTATCTCTGAAGGTTTTAAATTACGTGATTAAAGGCCTTGAAAAAGCAATAATGAGAGTTTGTGAGAGTTGTCACAGCACAAGGATTAGCTTGAGAGAAGGAACAAAAAGTGTTGTGTTGTTTACAGGCAGATGATGGGGCAGGAGGGCCACCTTTTTTCTTGACAGATGGTGCTGTGTGAGTATTGTTTTATTTATTTTTCTTTGTGTTTAGGGGAGAGTTGCTTTCGCTGAGAGATATTGAACATCTGCATAAGAAGCCTAAATCGGACAAGGAGACCAGACTGGCAACTGCAATGGTGAGAAACCTGGTTATTTCATATGTCTAGTCCTTTTACAGTTCTAAAGGAATTGTGTTTTCCCCTGGAAAAAAATAGGAGGAAGGGTTGAGTTGGTATGACAGAAGCCTAGCTGACATTGATGCTTTGAGTTAGTATACTGTTTTGCTGTAGCTTTTGGGGTAAATGAGATAAATGGTCACAGGTGATGATGGCAAGGTAAAAACACAGACATTTGTTTTTATCCTTGTTTAAATAAATAAAGCCAGCAAGGAGGAATGTATATAATATGGACAAAGTCATATCAAGTCTGGAATTATGAACTGTGGGGAGAGGAAAATAGTAAAATATCTCGTCTATCCTAGGCTGGAAGAACAGACAGAAAAGAATTCGTGAAAAAGAAAACTAAAATGAACCCATTTGCCAGCACTACTAACAAAGAAAAGAAAAAACAGAAGAACTTCATGATGATGCGATACAGCCATAATGTCCGGACAAAAAATAAGCGTTCTTTCAGAGAGAAACAGGTAATACTTGGTGGTGGGGAGAGCCTGGCAGTGTGAGCAACAGCTTGTAGTTCAGCTCAGGTAATGTCTATTCTGCACCCTAAGTCTTCGGTTGGGCATAATGGGATGGCTGGGTTGCTGGCAAGCAACTAGGGCCAGGTTGGTTTTCTTAAATCCTGTCCAGATAGAGTGTATCAGAGATTGGGGGATAGAGAAGACCTTTCTCTTGACAGCATAAATTACTCTTTAATGTATGTGAGGGACCAAGCTCTGGTACAAAGTCATACCTGAGTTATTACAAAGCCAATGATAACATAATTTGTTTTGGTCAATATAAGCGAAAGGAGATCAGAGGAGGCCCTTGTTGATGACTGTGAAGAAAGAAATGTTTTCCCAATGTGTTAAGAGTTGTGTTTTTAACAAGGTTTATTAGTTTGTATGTCTGTGTGTGTATCCTGAGGTGTTCCTCATATTTGTGCCATATTACGGGCTCAGTTGTGCTGGCTTAAGGTCATGCAACAATCCATAAAGAGCATTAGGGCACAGATTTGAGGACAATTTTTTTAAACCTGTTTGGAACTATGTAGAAAATTGCTTTTTGGGTGTAGCCTGCCACTGCTCTTTTAGCATATGCTGATCTCAGCGGAGAAGTTGCCAAGGGATGCAGATTTCAAAGCAGCTCTGGCAAAAGCATGTGTGGGTTGAATGCATCAAGTTTTTGTTCCAATTACTGTGTGATCTGTCCCCCAGATAGCTGTGATAGTGTAGCTCAAAAAGTGCCTCTCAGAGGGCAAGGCAAGAACTTTGGGGGATGACTTGGGCTGGGAAGCCCCCCAGGGTGCTCAGGTGCCCATGGTTGGAGCTGGTTAGCACCAGGTGCAAACAGCCCCACTCATGCCCTTAAAGCAGCTCAGCTGGGGACAGGGCCTCATTGGAGGCAGCTGGGCAGGGCCTTGTCCTGCCACACATCACCTTGTTGGGGTGTATCTGGGTCAAAAATAAGTCTGCCTTAAAATCCTTTCATCTCACCTGGCAGGTGGCCAGTACAGAGTGTTCCAGAGTGTTAGAAAATGGAATGCCTTTGAACATGGTTCACAAGAAACTTATAGAATAATCCAGTTATGGATGTGGCTTTTAATATTTGATATTTTTGGATAGATTCTGTCTTTGGATAGAGCACATTTCATTTCTTCTTTTACAAACCCTCTTTTGCCAGTATCAGTAACAACAGGGTAGTATATATTTGTTTACCAAAGAAATGGCAAATCGGGGGGGGGGGGGGGGAGTTTTTCCTCTAAGGGCAGCAAGACTGAAAAAAAATCTGTAGAGAAGGCAATAGTGTGTCTGAGATGTTTCTTTTGCATGGGAAGACATAGCCTAATATTGAGGAAATAGTTGATTTGCTGCTTTTTATTCTCTTATTTCCCCCAGTCACACTGACTGCATTATGCCAGGTCTCAAAACCCCAGCAAAATGTAGCAAACAGGCTCTTAGGAAGCTACTTGAAGTGTTTGTTCTTTGGTTGAAAGTTTGAAATAGGCCTCTAAGGTCTGAAATAGACCTCTAAAATACTCCTAAAAAAAAACCCACACTTTTAATCCTACTTAATTCTAAGGTCAATTGATGTTCCTATTTTTTTCCCTGATTCCTTCTAATAGAATATAATCTCTCAGTTGAACAGTTTGCTATTATATTTTTTCCTAATTGTATAGGATCTGCCAAATGCCATACTGACATATACTGCCTTTTGAGGACTGACTTTTTCCTTAAATGTACTGACAACTTCAGCTAAGCAACCACATTATTTCTGTGATGGTAGTTGTCAGTATTTACCATTCACTGCTCCCAGTTTTAGCTGAACAGTTATTACTGCCTGTTGGTGAGGTTGAACAGAGGTTTACAGGAATTTTACATCATGATGTATTAAGCCATTCATAATAATGTGCATAAACTTTTTAGTCAAAGCTTTCTGAATAAGTTTTCCCAGTTATTTTATAGCTGGACATGTTGCTGTTAGCTTTCTATAGAAATTTGTGGAATTGAGTTGCAAGTTACCTCCTATTTTTTTACCACTTTACTGCTTGTTGCACCTCAGTTGAGTGGTTTTAAAGCTAGTTCGTTTTCATCTTGGAGTCACCTTCCTTACCTGCAGTATCTAAATGCCTTGGTAAGGATATTGATATCTTAGTATACATGAAGTAATCTGTTATCCCAAATGGGAGTTGTCTTTTTAGGATCAATACACAATTTGATTTAGTATGTAAAATATAATTCCAGTGAAATGATTTTGTCCAGGTGTCTGGCAAAAATAGCAGTGAGATGCATGGATGTGATTGGCATATTAGAGTTGTCAATTTGATCGTGTTATTTAATTTGATATTTAAAAGTTGAAAGTATCTGAATATTCCGCTCTTGTCCCATGTTCCAGTTGGCTCTTCGAGATGCACTTCTGAAACAGAGAAAACGGCTGCTGAAATAAGGAACAGGCAAGAGGAGGAATATTGCGTGTACAGGACAAACCGAAGATGCCTTAATCCTTAGAAGATTTTGATTCTGAAAATCTTTCTAGGATTCAAGGCAGTTATCCTTCGTTGAATGTAAATTACTTCCAGCGAACTGGTTTTGTATGTGTAAGAGTTAATTAAAATATATGGCTTTTGGTGTAAAAGATTTTTACTTGGAGCAGTTGATGGTTACTGGAAGGAGATGTCCATAACAGCCTAGAAGAAGGAGGTGTGTGTGAGTAATGGCTATGCCCATCTTAGGGCTATGATATTCACAGATTAAAATAATAAGCCGTTTTCTAAGTGGTTATTTTTACCTGTTCATTAATAAAAATTATTGTACCACAGATTATTGAAACAGTCAATGGGCATAGCATTATACTATAAAGCTACAATGTATGAGAAAAGAATAAATTGAGTAACGGGAGAGGTTTTCTTTGCATTTCAATGAGAATATAATTATGCAAACAGGAAACTAAATCTTGTTTTCATAGAGTTGTGTGTCTTAAACTTTTTGATTTATGATGAAATATGATTTTTTTAAGGTATGCTTGAGAAGAACCTATAGTGTGAGTTATCTATAAGCTGGCAATTCCTATTTCAGCCTTCACTTCATTTGGAACCATGCTTCGGTTCCCTTTCCCTTACCCAACCTCCTGCTTTTGTGCATACACAAAGGACTTGTGTATACTAGCCTTTGTCAAACTTGCTTAGAAACTGCTTTCCTTAAGGAGGAGAAATGGATGTCAGTTCACGGTATAACATAAAAGCTTTTTGTTTGGCTGGTGTTAGGAAGGGTTAATATTGATACCTAACACCATCATTGCCTCTGCTTTTGTTGCATACTCAAAGCCCTGTTGAAGGCTGAGCTACATGCATAGCTTTTTATTTTAGAATATGCTTTTGCTTGCAGGACTTTGACATTCTTGCAATCTCCATTTTTATAGGAGAATGTTTATATGTAGAAAAAGCCCGTTTTAGTCTTACTACTTCTCATTGCTTGTATTTTTTTGTTTTTTTTTCACATCTCCCTTTGAAAAGCAGCAACCTTACTCCAGCGTCAGTGGCAGTAGTAGCTCACAAGATACTTAATTCTTCCATACCTGTGTCTCTAACTGAAAAAATGATTATTCTTGAGGGGTGGCTGCATAGGGGCAGTAGCCAGGTATTGCTACACAGAATCTATAGTTATGTAAGGAAGAGGAATGGTGGAATGGGAGTTAAGGGGTGGTGGAAGAGAGCACCATCTCTTGGAGCAGTTTGGGAACAGAAGACTCAGTTGTAGAAAATCCTCCTCCTTTGTTTGCTGGGCTTCCTGAACAATTGTCTTTGTGTGTGGCTAGGGTTATTAAATACTAAAGAATTTTATGGGACGAGGTCGTTTACCACCACCCTCCCTCTTTCTCTAGCTCGTTCTCTGCTGTTAAATTAAATTTGTGCCCTTTTCCGGGCTTGTGCTAATTTCCTGCGCCTTGGCTTTAGACTAAGAGCTGTGCTAGGGCCAGAGCGGGGCATAGGGCAGAGCCCAGGAGCTTCAAGCCAAGCTGAGCGCTTTGTTCCCTCATGCAGAAGAGCGCGACCGTTACAGCGCGGTGGGGGGAGGGGCGGCGGAGCCGTTAGGCGCCCGCGAGGCCGGCGCGCGCCGGCGACCGTTGGGGAGCTGGGCGCGAGCGCGTGAGCGACCGTTGGCTTTCCCCCGCGCATGCGCGCGCACGAGGGCGACCGTTACAGGCGGCGTGCGCACGGGGGCGACCGTTACGGCACGCGGCGCCCGCGGGGCGGCAGGCGGCGGCCATGTGCAAGCCCTGCCCCCTGCGGGGCGGCCGCGCGGCGGGGGCCGCTGCCGTCGCGAGGCGCCCCGCGGCGGGGGAAGAGCCGGGCGGCGGGGCCGGGCGGCGATGCCGGGCGCCATGGGGCGCGGGGCTGCGCTATGGGGGCTGCTGGCCGCGCTGTGCGGGGCGGCGGCGGCGGCGGCGCCGCTGCGCTGCAACGTGAGCCTGGACAGCCCCGCCGAGGAGCGGTGGCTGCCGCTGCTGCGGCACTTCGAGCCCGCTTTCCTGCGTGCCGCCGTCGCACGGGTCATCGAGTGAGTGCGGGGCGGTGGCCGGGACGGGCGCCCCTCGCTCTCCTCGGGGGGCGGAGAGGGTGCGTGAAGAGAGACGAAGCGGCTGGGTGACCTTCCATGCATAGCAGCAAGGTGTTCTTCAGGACCGGGGGGACCGGACGAAGGGCAGCACCAGGTCCCTGGTACCCTCCCCGCAGCTGCTGCCAGGAGCGTTATGAGGTCGGGGGACCCATCTGCTCCCAGCCGTAGCAGTGGGGCTGCCATGGAGAGGGGGGGTAATGCTGCACGGGTGCTGTATTCCTCAGTTATTCTGCAAGTGTTCAGTTTTCTGAGTATCAATCTAGGGCATGCCTAGTGAAGCTACACTAGGAATCCATCTAAAGGTGCACTGTAAGGGATCAGCAGTAGAGACTGAAAGTTTATGAATTGTCCCAACGCAGTTTCAGTGCTGGTTTCAGAGGTTGTGCAGATATCTCTGGGGATGCACAGAGGTCACAGGGATGCAGGGATGTCTGACTTAGGGTGGGAGTGAGGTCTAATAAATGATCAGTGCCAAACGGTGTAGGCTGGTCGAAGCAGTAGCAAGTTCAACAAGAATTTAATTTCTGAGCACAAGCTGTAAACCTTTCTGTCGTGTTCTTGGGTAATGCCTCATTAATTCCTGGAGCGTGTTTTGCAGTGAAACGGTGCCAAAATGGGTCCATGAAGTTCTTCGGCCAATAGCTGCAGAACTGGAGTTCTTTATGCCCCAGCCTTTTGTAGGGGAAATTCTGGGACTGTGCAAAGCACTGGGAATAAGTCTGGGAGATGGAGTTTTGCTGAACTTTGCCTATGAGTCCACAGCGTAAGTATCTGGTACTGATTGAATCTCATAGAAGTGAATGGGGAGATATATTTTAGTTCCATGAAGGTGTGTTTTTGAAGACATGTAAAATTATTGCATATTTTGTTAGGATTTCATAAATTAATATTTCATGCGTTTCATATATTAATCTGGATAGTTTTACTCTTTCCCCATTGCTCTTGTGATTAGTTGAAGAAAGTACATTGCAATGCAGCATATTCTGTTTTTAGTAATGATCATACACAGCTCTTGTCTTAGCATATGCATCCATGTATATAAAAATATAAAAATTCAAAAAAGCACTCTTGCTGGTAAAGAAGGTAAACAAGGTTCAAACTTTTTGGCTTGGTTATTCTTTTAAGATAAATCTAATGCATTTGTTGAAGTTGTTGAATTTAGTCAAAAAGGAAATGGAAAAAAAATATTTGTACCTTAAAAAAAAACTCTCTGTTTTTATTTCTTTTTAAGTTGTTAATTAGAGTTAAACTATTTAGTTGTCATAAACAAAGTTGCTTCCAAACCATTTGTCTGGATGGACTGTCACGTAGGCTACATAATGATGATTTTCAATTATTATTATTTTTCACAAATGTAGAATGGAGGCAATTACCTTTATGATAGGAGAGAAAACCTCAGTGGAAAAAAGTACTCTGTTTATATTCCTTCTTTTGTGCAGGAGGTTATAAGACACTATGTAGGAGAATTATGAAAAAAAAATCTCAATCTTTGTTTTAATTAAAAAATAGGTGGTACGATTCTTTTGCCCATTTTATTTTTTATATCTGTAATAGTCAGGTAAGAGGAATACTGTTTGTTTACAAGGATTAGTACCTCATGAGTCATTTTAGTTTTTCGTGGAGGACATTGATCACTTTCAACACCGATAAAGCTTATGCAAGTTTAAGATTACCACTGCTCACAAGCTAAAAGGAAACCAGCAACCAGGAAACGACTACTTGTCTGCAATTTATGGCTCTGAAGGGCAGTGCTTTGCATGACTGGGTTGACCAGCTTCTCTCCAGAGAACACAAGTTTTCACTTCTACGCAATAAATATACTTTATATATATATATAAATATATGCATTTAACAAAAATATATGTTTCAGTGAAACCGCAACTCTTAATATGCAAAAGGTAATTACAGTATACGCTTCCTATTCTGGAGGTAAGGTCTGAGTTTTGGGGAAAGGCTAACATGTGCAACAGCTGGTGTTTTAAATTTAAGAGAATTTTATTTAAACTTATACTCTAATTGTAATTAAAAATATAAACAAGATACAAATTAAATAGTCTAGCAAAATGAAGTTTTAAAACTTTCAGCCTGATATCTTGTCACCATTCTTATATGTCAGCTTTTCATCTCAATATTGAAAGGATGGGTTTTGATTTTTTTTTTTTCCCCCTGAATGGAAGTGCTTTTGTCTACCTATTTTATAATATCTGACATGAGGGAAACAGTAATAGAGGTTTTGACTTTCTGTGCCTGGTGAGTCTTGATAAGGTATAAACTGTACAGATACGACTCCTGGAGCTCTCCAGCAAAGGGCCCTCATCCGGTTGTCGTGGATGAGTTGCATAGGACATTGTAACATTTCCTAGTTACGTAGAGTTTCATTCAAACCTGTCTGCATTATTTTTTTTTGTTTTCTTTAACTAGAAGAGAAAGCTCTGAAGAAATTCTGTAAAAACGTACAGGGAGGAGGTATATTTGCAGGTTGGGAAGTGGAAGTGTTAGCCACATAGTGTGGACTCCTGTTTGTATGCATAGGTTAGTAAAAGACTTTGCAAAATATAGATGCAGAAATTACAGTTCCTGAAATGCTAAGCTAGTTTGACTACACTGTAAGGCTGAAAAGTGTCACCTAGTTTTTCTTAAATCATTTTTTTTTCTGCTTTTTGTTTTAAAGGTTCTGTACCAGTATTGTTGCTCAGGATGATAAAGGAAACATTTACCATGGGCGGAACCTGGATTATGATTTTGTAGATCTTTTAAGCAAGATCACAATTGATGTGCAATTTATTAAAAGCGGGCAGGTATGATCTGTGATTGACATGGCTGGGTGGTATTCTCTGAGAGAATTAAATAAAGCTATACTACTGTGTAGGCAGCAGAATTTAGTGTGGAAATACCAGGTTATTGAATTACGGGAATACTGTGTTGCTTATTCAGTCAGTGATGCGAAATAGGTGCAGATAGAATAATGTAAATAACCTGGTATCTCAAGATCGATATTTAGAAGGAACCATTGAGAGAAGAAAGTATCGGGACATTTAAAAACAAGAAGGAATACTAGAGAATATAGGAAAGAAATAAATTTTGGCAGAGATTGCACTGCCTTTTTCAGATGTTAATTTTGGTGGCCAATGTGTGTGATTTAGATGCTGAAAATCACGAAAAAATACTGATTGTTGAAACAGTTGTCTTTGATGTTGTTTTTCTTAATACTTGTTATTTTTTTCTGCAATGAATAAGTTACTGTTTCTTTCTTACTTGCAACATTTTTGTAGTACTTGGTTATTGTTGGCAAACTGGAGAGTTTTGGCCTGTAGGGTGCTTTTATAATTTACTTCACAATTTTTTTTTTTTAACTGAAGGCAAAGTTTTCGAGGTGATTTTTAAAACAATGTATGCAATTCACAAAGAAAATTACAAGATGCTGTTACAGAATATTGCTTGTATTTTAAAAAGTGCTCTGATCTAGAATGCTAAAATACTGTATGTTTTGTGGTTGCAGATAGCATATCAAGGCACTACATTTTTTGGCTATGTAGGTCTGTGGACTGGACAGAGCCCACACAAGTTCACAATCTCTGGGGATGAACGAGGTAAAACAAATTCATTTTCTGCACTTGATATTGCGTACAGTATTTCACTGATGGTTGACTCTTACAACACTGTTGCCTCTATCCCCTTCCCCTCTTCCCCAGAGGGAAAAGGCTGTAAGGATGCCAGGAGGGAGCTGAAATTGGACCACAGGGAGTAATGTCACATGTAGTGCTGCTTTTTGGCAGCTGTGTAGAAGAGAGGTATTTGTCAGCACAGTGTTTGTCATTTGAGCTTGAAAAGTGTCAGAGGATACAGAGAACCTTGGGGAAGTCAGGAAGAATGAAATTCATGTGATCTTTTTAGGAGACACTGCTAGAAGGCAGCGTAGAGGCAGAGAGTAAAAAGATGTCTTATCTTGTATAGCACATCAGCTGCTGCTGTCCCCTTCTCTATATTCCCTTTTTATCTGTCCCCACAAGGCAACTTGGAAGAGTGGATGGGAAGAGAAGCAAGAAAAGAACTAGGGGAAAAGAAGGGGGACTTGACAGGATGCCTGGAGATACTGAACAGGCAACTGACGAAAGATGAGAGACATCACTGTTGATGATGAATGTTTGATGATAATAGAAGTCCTTGTTGAAAGTTAGAAAGGAGAGAAAGGATCACTGCCATGTCCTTCAGCACTTAAATTTCACTATCATTGATAGACGTGTTGAAACCACTTTGGGTCGTCATCTCCTGACCTCCCTTTTTGTTTCTAAGAATCGGTCATTTTATGCGATTGTTTGTTGGCCATAGGTACGAACAAGGAATGATCTAGTTTGAGCTAGAAGCCGCATTTAAAATATATTTTTATATTTAATTACTGCACTGATAAGCAAATTTTCTTTTTTAATTCAGACAGTCTTCTTCCCTTTTTTTGCATATTATATGATCAGTATTCAACAGATATATTACAAAGATATTAATTCTTTAGCAGTGTGCTTCAGACTTCACTATAAGATGATTTGAGACAGCTGTGAGATGAGATGGTGTATATACAGATGCATTCTGCACACCTGAGCCTGAAATGGGAATGAAGGACTGCAAATCTTTGGTGAAATGGGCTGCCCTTGTCCATCACAAACTCGTGTTGTCATCCATATATGTGCCTTGAACTTTGATACTGTTAAATTATAGACAGCAGTATATATACAGACAACTTGTTAGTTATAGACAACATTCACTCAACATATATGGTATATAGTAAATGAGTTGAGACTGACTACTTGGTTTTTTTTTGTTTATCACTGTACAGCTGAGATTGAGGGAAGTGAAATTGTGATTTGTTGCTGGAGAAGGATGACTACAAATTAGGGTGAAGGTTTCTCAAGTGACAATATAATTTTTTTCCATTTTTTCTTTTTGACATATACATAATGATAAACTTGACCTTTATATTTCCTGTTTTCTTAGTTCTCCTTATTTTCTTCTGCAAAATTCTTGTGGTAAAATTTCAGCGAGATAAGTTATGGGGCAATTTATGCTAATATTGGAGCAGAGAGCTGTTGATTATTACGTAAACAGAACTACAGCCCTTTTGGCATTATGTTTTATGAAGAGCTGCTCCCTTTTATATCAGCCTTTTACTCAGCATTCAACTATGAATAAAAAATGTTTCTAAATTGAAAAGCTAGCAGATCATGACTGAAATGAATGTGCTACTTTTTGATTGAAATTTCTAGCACTGGCTTGTTTTCAGAGATATTAGGTGTTTTCTGTTCCATGCTGAATACGCTTTCTACTTCTGTCTACTGCAGCCCGTCAAGCATCTTTCTCTCTCTTCGCAGCTCTGTGTGATTTCTTAATTACACAATGTGAAATCTGTGAAAGCATCTGCCTGGAAACTGAGATTCTTGAAGCAGTGAGAGTAGCCTTGAAACACATTTCTGACTTCATTGCGTATTTGCTAATAGAAGGCTTTCAGATTGGTTGAGTTTGTTGCTGTAACTCTTGAATCTATCACTCTATACAAACTGTTCATATTGTTTATTTTCTATCTTACCAGCTCCGTATCACCTTACTGTCCAATCTTGTAACACAAACCACACAACTGGAAATTTCAGAATATACTGAAAAGCTAAGATCCCAGTCTCTTAGGTTGTTACAGATCCTGAGATATATTCTAAAAAGCAGGGGTGTTAATCCAGCTGTCCCTGCGTGAACTTCAGTTGGGATTATGTAGTCTATTTATATTTTACCTATAGTTACAGGTAGATATGCTCATCAGCTCCTTTCCTCAAGTGCTGCTATTTCATGTAGGCAGGTGCCCTGTTTCATGCAGAATTTAGCTTACTGTGGTTCTTCAGTCACATGTCGGTACCTAATGACTTATCAAACTGCAGAATTGAATGGCTGAGCATTTGAAGGGAGAATTTTCTAAAGGGAAGGCTTTTCAGGTATCTTTGAACCTAGCCTGATTATGCAGCATGTGCTCCAGGTTTACCATATAGCTGTCAGTGAAGTGGTACAATAACAAAAAAAAAAAAAAAAAAGGAGCATTATTGGCATTTTGTGTTCTGAACAGCATTGATAAATCTGAGATGGCACAAGAGGCTTCTGTTACTTGGAGGTGGTGCATGCTTGGCTAGTTTGGTTTATACTGCATAACTTGAATCATATTGATAATACTGATGTAGTGAGAGAATTCATTGCACTGCTCTTCTGTAGTGCAGTGGAGAGAAAGAGTGCAAAGCTAGACCTGTGGGGGGGGGAAAAAAAAAAAAGGAAGGCAGTTTCATTTCACAGAGTATATATAACATGCCTTTGTAATATTTTTTTTCCAGAGGGTGGAAGGTGGTGGGAAAATGCCATAGCTGCTTTCCTGAATCGAAATTACCCAGTCAGCTGGCTTGTTCGAGATGTAAGTGCGTAGTGTACTCAGAGTTCACAGTCATGTTATTTCAACTTAAGATCTGTAACAGATCTGATGGCTTTTTTTGACTATTTCCACAGAATTTATTAGATTGATAAAGAAATGATTTCTATAAGGGAGTTAGGTCTTGTTCCTAAATTGTCAGCAACAGGTACGATAGAGGCAATTCTTGTCCTTTGGGTGGCTAACTCACCTAACATTGATGAGTGTCAGAAATTTTTGAGAGGTGTACAAATGCTTCTGTCCCAGCGACAATTTCATTTAGTGGGAAGGGATGCAATAATTTAGGATACAGTTGGGCAGTCTTTCTCTTAGATGATGATCCAGTAGGTATTTGAAACTACATTGGCTGTTGTTATCAGGGAACTCTCTATTCTTCATATGTTGAGAGGCACTGTGTAATTTTTGTTCCGATCTGGCCTTCTTTTGGCACTAGACTCTGAGCCGAGCGGAGGACTTTCAGTCTGCAGTTCTCAGACTAGCTAGCGTTCCCATCATTGCTGAAGTGTACTACATCGTCGGAGGCGTGTCGCCCAAAGAAGGCATGGTCATAACAAGGAACAGAAGAGGGCCAGCAGACCTCTGGCCTCTGGATCCCTTAGGTGGAGCGTAAGTAGAATAAAAAGCGTTGTTTTCATATTTCCGACTTCTTTCTGGGTGATAGAAAAGGATAATGGGGACGCTTTCTGTAGAGACCCAAGCTCATCTCTTAATACTGCTTATAGGATAGACTTCAATGAGACTGTCTGGAAGGAACATTCCTCGCTCCTTCCTAGAAACAGAGGGAATGCAGTTTGTCAGGTTGGGGCAGTCTAGATGGACAGTAGTGGAAAAAATACTTTATGTGTTTGTTTTTTAACCATGTATGAAGAGAAATTAAACTTAAAGGCTCCCTCCTTTTTTATTTTTTATCTTTTGTATTCAGTAATTTATAAAGGTTGCGATGTGTATCAACACGGGATCCACTGTGCTTGCAAGAGGTTCAGGAAAGAGGCTTTTGAGAGAGATTTTTTTTTCCCCTTTGGCAGTACAACAATACTGACTTTTGGTCTTTGTTAATTACTTGTTGAGATGGCTTTTGTTTTGTCTTTATGCATTATGGTATAGGTGGTTTCGTGTGGAGACAAACTATGACCATTGGACTACCCCTCCTCCTTGTGACGATCGAAGGTAAATTTAGTTTGGAGCTATGTAGTGAGATACTATTTTTATTTTGAAAAAGTGCAGAGATGAGGGTATATTTTTCTCAAGGACAAAAATGCCCATTTAAATCAGAAATCATTTAGAAAGTGGGGTTTACACCTTACAGTAAAAAAAGTATTTAACGGCATTATTAAGAAACCCACAGACAAGATATAGTCAATACTATATAGTATGCAAGAAGTTATTGGTAGTTTCCCGACTGTTCTGTTGTCACAGTATGGTAACATAGTAGATTTGGCAGTAAGATGCGGGATACAGTCACACAGCAGCCTATTTTAGACCAAAGTATACATTCTAATGTTAAGGCATTTGGGGAGCAGTTTTTCTTAGATGTGCGTTGTAACTTTTGAAACAATAAAGTGTGTTTAATGATATTGTGTTGTTTTCTTGCAGAACTCCAGCCATCAAAGCTCTCAATGCCACTGGGCAGCGGAATATTAATTTTGATACTCTCTTTCAGGTATTTCTTTTAAATTCTATGTTGTGTCATGTCAGCTTTGACTTAGAATTCTCTTCCAAAGCGAAAGGGCAGTTACATTTTTTGGCAGGGATTTAAAAGCTGTACGAGTAAGTCATAATAAAAGAAAGTGTATTGCAGGACCCCCTCTGGAGAGCTTCATTTTGAAATGTGATCTCCTGATGGATACTCACAAGTCAGATTCTTTTGGAAATTCTCTGGGTATCTTGGGTCAAATCCAGACTTCTGGCATTCTCTTAGTTCTGGATTACTTTGTCCCTGGATGCCCAGACTGAGATACCTGGCCACTGATTTTAAGTTCCCTTGAACTTCAGTTAATAAGTAGCTGCACAACTTCTTTGGATAGTCTGTTTTGATTTCCTACTGAAATCATGTTAGTAATACATGTTATGGAGCTAGTAATTACTATTTTTATTTTAGTGAAAAGATATGGGGATATGCAACATTGGTGATAGGTTAGGGACACAGTATCAATTCTTGCATCAAACTACAGATATTTAAAAGTTTTGAAGAACCGAAAAATACGGTTAAATTATTTTACATTGCTCGAGAGTGACATATAAGTCTATTCAAGAAGGGCTTCTGGAATTTTGATGGAGATCCTTCACTATTACTAATCTAGAAACAGGTTGCTGTTTTCAGGAGCACCTAAAGGCTTTTAGAAGCAGATTTTAATATGTTGATTAGGTGTTTATAACAGTTTTGAGTGAGATTTGGGGTTTTTTTTTTGCGGTGCACCAAGGGAATGCAATATGTTTAGATTTTAAATTAGATTTTAGATTAGTTATCAGCAGTCATATCAAATGATAATTACTACTTTGCTGAATAATCCAGCTTGCTCTAATGCAATAGCTTTAATGATGGAAGCAAAATTTTAATGCACCAATATTTGTACAGTGAGGTGATTTTGAGTGTAAGGAAACAGAACAAAGCTATGTAGTGGAGTTTGACTGCTCACAGCTAAGTGCGCTGCTCATACATTAGATGAGTTAGTGATGGGCTGAAATGCTGGAGTTGAGGTTAGGAATGGAAAGTTTCAGTGTTATTCATATAGGGATTTAGGTTAAAAAGGGCAGTGAGTATGTATCATGGTGTATTCCTATATTTCATAAGATTCTGCCAGTCCATGTTTTTTGGTAGATGGGTCAGATAAACCTTATGCATGATCCAAGTTCTTAATTTTTCTCTATGTGGATTTCCTTACGTGACATTTGGATAGAGAGATTTTATTGAAGGAACTTGTATAAATAGTATGATCATAACCCGATAATACCAGGGCTTGATCCAAAGTATATTGAAATCAACCAAAAGAGCACCGATGCTTAATCAAATTTTTATCAGGTCTTTGATGTGGCCTGCGGTTTTCCACAGTTAGGAGCGTGGAGTACATGAAGTTTGTGTGGAAAAAAGATTTATTCCTTCCAGGAGTCTGTGAACGACTGGCCTTAGCTAACAATATTTGATATGTGGCCAATGCTAAAAGGAGAATGTGAAAGGGCAGGAGGTGAATCTGTGACCATTATTTTTGTGCAGCTCAAACACAGTTATGGATATTAGAGCAGGCAAAGAAAGTGTTAGAGAAGAGGGGTTCTTAAAGTTAGTTTTGAGATCTTAGGTCTTAGGTTTCAGAGTTTTTTATTTTAAATATTTTTCTGATACAGTCTGATGTTAAAAAGAAACTGGCAAGAATGATCCTTGATTCTGCATTATTCATTTTCTTAACTTAATCTTACTGCTGTTTCTAAACAGCCTTTTCATTTGCTTTCATTTATCAAAATGACAACTCTTCGAACTCTCTGCACAGGTATTGTCAGTGAAGCCGGTCTTAAACAAGTAAGTATTAGGTTCAGTGTTGATCAGTGCTTCCTGCCATGCCTCTGGCCGCTTAAAAGCCAAACACAAACTTCCTCAAGATTCTTGTGTATGTCCTTTTGAGAATCTTGTGATTTCCCAGCTTAGACTTCTGCTTGTGCACGGGAATTGTGTCTTCGTATTTCACAGAACTCTTTTTGTTTTGTTGCTCGCTTGCCAGCCACCAAAATGCACATCATTAACCTGCATCTGGTTACAGGGGGAACAGCAGTAGTATTTCTGCTGTTCTGTTTTCTGTACAAAATGGAAAATAGTACATGGGAAACATAGATTAGAAGTAGGATTTGTAAAACAGAGTAGTTCCAGTATATGTTCTGTGTTGTTACAAAAATTGTGCCTCTGCAGGGCAGGTACCTAATTATGTTTTACTCTCCATCAGTTGTTCCCATCTGAGCTTGGAAATGTGTCCTCAGAGTCAGTGCCAGGGCTTCATCTCTGTTGTCTTAAAAGCCAGTTTGGGAAAGGAGAAAATTATGTTCTTGTGACTGCAAAGATTGGCAATGCTAATATTTTAAGACAGTGATTAAACAAATGTAGAAACACTTTATTCACTGTTGAGAAAACATCTAATAAATGTTTGTACCGAGAACCTTCATTTTTATCAGTTTTGTTTTAACACTTCTCTGTAAAAACAACATCTGCTTCTGCTAAAATTAGTTCTGCTGCTTTGCTGGTTTTATAAATGAATCATTTTATCTTTGGAATGATTTTGACTCCCTCTCTTCTCTTTTTCCCTTACCAGTAACACGGTGTATACCACAGTAATGAGCGCTGCATTTCCAGATAAGTACAGAACGTGGATCAGGACTGTGACGTGAAGATGGGGTAAGTAGCATGTTGGTACTCTAGCTATTGGTATTCAGACAAAAAACATCAGGTGAAGAGTCACTGAGGCACAAGACATTGCCATGGCATTCAAGCAGTGCCGTTGGAATTCCTGACTCTCTCTTGGTTTGTTTCTTGATCTTGGACAAATAGCTTCCCTTGCTGTTTTAGAGATAGAGTTAAGTGCTCACTTCCTTTGCAAACCCTTTATTGCACCTCAGAAAAAGTTCCTTATCAGAGTGAATGGTATGTGTGGTGGTATTACCTAAAGGTACCGCCTCCTGAGATAAACATTTTAGCTAATACTTTTACAAATATCAGTACTGGGAAGCCTAACGTGTCTTCAGGTAGTTGGTTACGGCAATCCTGCCCATAGGGAGCTGAACCCCAGCAGGAGAGGGCTGTACCCTTGACACCAAGAAGGATCAGGCTTAGTCTATGACAGCCCCTCACAGACAACTGACCGTAATCGTCTTCTGAGGGCTTTGTCTTACAGACGTGCAGAAAAATCCAAGTGCTTGAACTCCCAAGGTGTTCTCCACATCAGGGTTTTGATGTGTTCAGAGGAAGGTGCTAAGTTATATTTACTTCCGTTCCAAGAAACTGCTTGCACGCGCTTGGCAGGAGCATGAGGCTGCATTCTAGTTTGAGTAGTTTATTTTTAAGCTATTGTTGGATCTTATTGGTAGCAACTGATATAATACAACTGATTATATAACTGATTATAGGAGTATTAATTCATTTGCTCTGGATATTCTAAAGACTTTGCTTTCTTTCTGGACTTCATACAAGTCTATGCTCCCTTATTTATCTGTCTGTCTATTTATTTATTTCAACAGACAAAATGGGTGAAATGCTGAAGGTTTCCAAGACCAGCACATACTTTAAAAAGTACTCTTAAAAGTACTACAGTTGTTTTGCATATTAATTACATGAACCATTCAGGTAATAATGACTTGTTAGTTCGTTGAAGTATTACCAGATGATATTGTTAACGAACAGTGGTAGAGGTTTGATTTTATTTTAACTACAATTTTGCTCTAACAGATGTTTATGGCTACAGAGTATTTTTACTCTGGAAATATTTTTGCTCTTGAAAATAGTTATTGTGCAATTTGAATGTACTGATGTAATTAATAATAAATAAAAAGAAAAGTTTATATTTTTGCTTGTGCTGTAGGTCTCCATGTAATTAAATAAAGACAGGCCGCTGGTTGTCTGATTTATGAAGACCTGTAATATTGCTGTTTATGTTGTCGTCTTTTTCTCTGACACGTGGCGAATGTACGATCCTGATCCAACAGGACTGGTTCTCCGACACGTAGACCCTTTAGTTTTTATTAGGTTTGTGAAAGGTGAGTGAGAGGCATGTAGTGCTAAGGAGACTCCTGCACAATGTTAAAAGCCTTTGTCTTGTGGTAGTAGTAGATCAGGTGTTTAACCACAGTGGAAGATTTTCAGTCAATTTAAGGAATGTACGACAAGGAAACGTGATTAGATCGAGTAGTTCTATGGGTAGCTGTGCATTACTCTTTTTATTCATGTGATAGGCAAGAGAAGCCTGTGATGTGATAGCAGTAGCATGTGCCTCAGCTGCGCGTTTGAAAGCTGCCTTCAGTAGAAAGTTAACAGCTAATTTCTCTAGTGTATCCATTTTTTGGTTGGTCTGCTTGTGCTGTGCCTTTGTATTGTCAATGCAGGCATTTCTTGGAAGTAGAGCAGGAATATGAAAGGATTGTGGAGTCAAGATCAATGGATATCTTCACGTATAGCTTAAAGTTTTGGTTCTTCTTTGGAAAAAAATCCCACTAACATCGGTGACAATTTTGCCTGGGAGAGGATGATGCAGTAAGATCGTTAGATCTTCAGATGGAAAGTTTCTCTCATGACCTCGAGCACAGAGACCCTTTGCTGATGTCTCATGTAGCCAACTTGGTGAGTGTTTTACTTTGTGACAATAACCCCTGTTCTTTCATGGTTCCTATTATAATAAAACAGACGGGAATACTTTGACAGCATTTTAGGAGGTAGGAAGAACACTTGCCTGTGCAGGGTCCAAGGGATGCTTGCCTGTGGCCTGAGCACCATTCGCAGACATTGCCATGCTGTCTGCAGTATTTGTACATGAGATAGGCAGACTTCCTGAGGGAGCCTTCCGGAGATGCGGGCCTTTGAGCGTCCTGCACTAGTCTCGCTCGGTGTCATAACCTGCTTACGTGCATCCTCTGCTTCTGCCCAGATAAATACGCCACAAGCTTTGCCTTGACCCTGTTCGCACAATGCTGTTATGAGGAGTCCTGTGGCAGAACTGATACAGAGGGTCCTGAACAATGATACAAAAGAGATCACGGTATCATAGATAAAACTTCATGTCAATCCTGCTTTAGTTCACAGAGCAGACAAGGACTCCTGATCCCGGCAGGTTTCCTTTATTCAACAGCCGTCTGCAAGCAGGGGGAAAAAGATCCTCCCTTGTGCCATTCAGCATGGTCTTCTTGCCCTCAGCTGTGTAAGGCCAAATAGGTTCTGGCAATGGATGTTACCAGGTTCTCTGTGGTTTATAAAATAGTGTATTCATGTCCATGTTAATCATGAACATCCAGATAGAAGCTCTGTTCCTGTTTGTTTCGTCAGCTATGGAGAACTTGCTTAGGTCCAGACACAAAGTTGAACATTGAAAGAAGTTTTGTTTTGGTTTTTTTTGAATTTTTATTTTAAACAAGAAAGGAAATTATTTTTTAAGAAGTCAATTTGATTTTGTAATTTTTAAATCAGTCTTGCATTTCATCAGTTCATAAATGTTCACATATCCATCTTCCATCCAGAACAAAGCCTATCTGTTAACTTGAATGTCTTTTCTTCCTAATCAAAGAAATATTTAACTTTCAGGTTGTAGCAGTTTAATTATGTGCTAAAAAAATACACTAAGGAAGTGATTAATGATGTATCTTATGAAATAGATTATTTAACCTGTGAAATGAGTGTTGGGTTGCTTCTGTGCAAGAATTGAAATTTGATAAGAATGAGAGCATTTTTCATAGCTTAAAACAGTTTTAGCAGTGCTGGATTGGGAAGCAAGCATGGCATGTAGCACCAGTAGTTTTTAAAGGTTTCGTGGGTTTGAGAAGTCTTTATATTCTGCTTCTAAACCAAAGAAAGGACCGCTTGGCGATAATCAAACTGCTTGCTGGACATTCTTCTACTTGTGTTTTCATCTGCTTGGTGTGTCCATTTCTGTGGGAAATAAAACAGCTTTTTGGCTATCTCAGGCCCAGTCAGTTTCTTGATACAGGTTTATTATGCAAAGAAATAGGACTAAATAGAAAAACTTCTTCATGCATCCTTCTCCTGCCTTTGGTTCCTGTTTGGCAGACTCCCTATCTACAAAGCCCTCAAAGATTTTTCTGCCCAAAATGGGGAGTGGGACCTTTAAATCTTGCAGAAGTTTACATTAACAGAAGCAACTGGAAAGTGTGTAAGAGCAGATTTGTCGTTTAAGATGAGAGGAGCCAGCGTATTGCATTTCTCATTCATAATCCCCTTTGGTAATCCTAATCCGTTTTAGATCTGTGGCCTTTCTTAAGCATCACATGGGAGGGTACTTAAGGCTGCTCAAAACAACTGTGCAGTAAATAAATTGAAGGTTCTGTGCTTGTTACGGAACGGCGCACACGTCTTCTACGGCAAGTGCTGAAAGAGATGGAGTCTCCAGTGAGTGGCCAAGGGAGCAGCTTACTTGATAATTTAGGTCTCTGAGGAGGAGTTTCTGAATCAAACCAAGTCAATCACTTCAAAGATTATTGATTACTTTGAATGTTGAATGCTGGTTATATAAGCATGTAAACAAACAAACAAAATCCTTTTAAAAAAGCGGAGTGCTTCTATGCTGCTGATCATTAAGTTAGAAACTGGTAACAAGGTAAGTTCTGTTTTCCATTTTGTGCTTTGTTTGCTTAAGTAAAGCTTCCATGCTTAGAGGCAAAATAGCCTTTTTTGTATGTCAGATTATGTAAAATTATTGGGAATTTTCTAACTGATTTTTTTTTTTTTTTTTGGCTTTGCAGTAACTGTTCAGGTGCAGAGGTCAGTGCTCACATAAAATAAAACAAGCTTCACCTTGTGTTTCCAGCTACGAGCAGCACTGAATCAGATATACTCATGAGACATAGGTATTTACTCTTGGAAGTAAAGACACGATCATCACTTTCCCTTGTGCTGGCTAGCAGCTTTATTCTTCTGGGCCTTTTATTGGAATTTTTTGTTATCGTTCATTAGCTGCTCTTAAATGACTTCCTCTTCATTTTTAGCAGAGCTTAAATTTATTGCCTTCTGCCGTCTTTCGGTATTTTTTCTAGTAAGCTCTCATAAAGTCTGGCCTCTCATTGTTTTCCGGATTCATCTCTTTATTCAGTTGTCCAAATGTCCATAACATTGTCAAGACAGTGGGCTTTCTATTGCATATGTGAAATGTGTCTATTTTATTTTATTTTATTTTATTTTATTTTATTTTATTTTATTTTATTTTATTTTATTTTATTTTATTTTATTTTATTTTATTTTATTTTATTTTTATTTTTATTTTTATTTTTATTTGTTGGTTGTTTGGTGTGCCAGAGTAACCTGTTGCTCCTTGCAAAGACCTTCAATTATTTGTACTCTGAGCAAGTTTGGTGATGCGATGGAATGTGTAGAGTTTGACCCTAAATTGTTTTACTTGTTTTTGTTTTGAATGAGTTAAAAGTAATAGTCATGGTAAGCCAGGAAATTTCCGTAGGTTTTTGTTTGTTTGGGGGATTTTTTCTTTATTTACTAAATTTACACAAAAGGATTTGTGCAAGTGTTCCCTTAGTCAGTTTTGTATCTTTTAAGGTCTTTGATTAAGTTTTGTGCTTATGTTGTTGCAAAAGAGCGTGTATCATCCCTATGTACACAGAGAGATGTTAGAAACTTCTCCTGACTTTTGGGGCTAACTGGTGAGTAGATAAAGCGGTGGTGGTCTTTTCTGGGTGCGTGATGTCCAATTGAAACGTTAAGCTTCGCTGTTCTGTCAGTTGTCCACGTGTATGTCCCTCTCAATCTACACTTTCTTGTACCATTTAAGTCCCGACCTGATAGGGCAAGTTTTATCACCTTGTTTTATTTACACGAACATTTGCTACGGGATGCGCCTTGCAGCATTGTGTCCCAGGGGAAAGTCATGAGCTGAGGCTGAGGCATGTGATGCGACTTCCCCAAAAGCTTGGGGAGAGCTTATCTCAGAGGACTTTGATCTGGACCAAAGGACACGTAGTCATGTCTGCAGCTGGGGAGTGGTGGCTGAGGAAAAGGTGAGAAAGGAGCAGGTAGCTGGCTGCTTCATACATTCGTAGAATCCTTAAGGTTGGAAGGGACCTCTAGAGGTCATCTAGTCCAGCCCCTCTGTGCACGCAGGGTCACCTAGAGCATGTGGCACAGGATTCCGTCCAAGCAGGTTTTGCAGATCTCCAGAGAAGGAGACTTCACAACCTCTTTTGGCAACTTGTTCTAGTGCTCTGTCACCCTCACTATCAGGAAATTGTTCTTTAAGTTCCTTCTCGAGTGCACCGTTCTATCTCAGCTGTTGTTTCATGAAGTCATGCCACTGCTGAATTTCCTCAGGTCTTTCAGGCTCCATCTTGTTAATTCCCTGTTCCTTCTTCTTGTCCATGGCTTTTAAGGTAGCAGAGAGGTGCATTTCACTGCTGGGTGGATGAGGGAAGATCAGACTCTTGGCCTGACTCTATTTCTTCCTCCCTCCTTCCACCCTTGAAATGGGTTTGGTATTACCGGTGTCTCCAGTGTATTGCTGTGCATTGGTGAGGTGTCTGTCCTCAGAGGAATCTGAGGGTAAGGAAGTGAAAAAGTTTGCATGTGCAGGAGCTGCCAGGAAGAGATGTGCTGCAAGATCCTTGAGCACAGGAGAGATGGGTAGCTGATGATGCCTGTGCTTGCTCTCTGAAGTTGTGCCCGTTGCACATTAGTACTGGCCATACCTATGTCCGCACTGCTGCAATTTGTGTTTAAAATAGGGCTGTGAAAAATGAACAAACGCGAGCGTATATTTGAGTGGCAAGGGAAACGAGGTCAAGTTTTATTCTGTGCATCCAAAGTTGGTTTCAGAGAGATGTTGAAATTTCTGTCTTAAAAAAAAACCTAAGATCACATCTTATCAAAAGAGGCGGTACTTGTGAGCACGTCCTAGGCAAGCCAGATACCTGACTCTGTTCTTCAGTATTTGCTTAAAATGTGTTTTTCCTTTTTTGGGCATGATCTAACAGTGTTGCAGGTCCTGAAAAAAGGATTTTTTTTCTCCTGGCTGTGTTATAAAATGTTCATTAAATGTGCTCTTCTCTTCTGAAAAGCTGCAGGCTTTCATTAAAAACAGTAATGCTATTGATGAACTTGATACTAAAGATACAGATGTAATGTGTGTACCCATGTTTCATATTTTTTTTCCATGGGTCTGGTCCCATGAGCTGAACTTTCATTACTATGTGGCGTGCATCTTTGGCATCACTTCTTCTGAGAGGTATCTGTTGCCTCCATGTATACCAGGATGCAGTAAGTAGAGGTGACTGGGCACGTTTGTTTCCAAAATGCTCTGCTCGTACGAGGTAATACTCATTCACATACTTGCTTCGCTGGATAACTAATACTTGTTGAAACAGTTATCATTCTGTCTTTGGAATGCTACTTTTACTTGGATATTCAAATGTGGATTTATAAGCCAACCTGGAAATTCTTGACTTGAAAATTCATAAGTTTTTTCCTGAAATGAGATTTGTCTTGGGCTGGAGCGAACACACAGGAGCCTTAAATGCTGGGTATTCTGATTTTTGTGTGTGGTTGTCCTTTTGGGTATGTACTTACTTGGAAAGCAGTCAGAGTACATGCATCATTAAGAATGAGGAGCATAATCTACCAAATGTAGTTCTTGGGCATAATTCAGCAGTGGCTTCATGACATTTTTAGTCTTCATTGAAATGAAACAATGGATAATAAATTAAAATGCAATAGTGAATAAAATCTACAGAGACTGGTACCTTATTGGAAGCATTACCAAGTATTGTGTTGCTTCATCTGGTTAGTATGAAGATGCCACTGTGCACTTCAGCTTTCTGGGCACAATAGAGAATTTCAGCTTTTCATCCTACTTAGAAACTTATCAGTCTGAAATGTTATTTAGCAGGGTCTCCATCCAGCTGAACACTCTGACTAGCTTTGTGCTTCCTGTGCAAGGTGAGCCAGACAAGTCGTTTCCTCCTGCAGGCGCTCAGTTTCTGCACCTCTCAGTTTGAAATGTTTTTTTTTAATGGTTTGCCAGGATCAGGACTGTGATGAGTATTTCACCCTGTATTTTCTGCAGTGAGCACACAATTTTCAGGTGAACTGCTCTTATCTGCTGCCATAGACAAACTCTGATTTTGGACTTTTTTCGTATTTAAATTTAGTGTTAATCCAGTAATGTTAAATACTGGATTTTATATTCCATATTTTTACAGTTCTATCGTTTCACAAGATCAAAATGGATTATCTTCCTGCACAAACAACATGCGTATGTAATCTTATGCAGTATATATCACGTACTTACATCATAATGGAAGGTCATATTCCTTCTATTAGCATTTGTTCTCAGAAAGGTGTGAGATAGGGGAAATGAGATTGCAGTAGGCAAGTTGCAGGAGGTGGGAAAAGGAGGAGCAGGGCTGTTTATCCTCTGTTGTTTAGAAAAAGTGCCCTTGCAGTCCCTTTCTCTTGACCATTTAAAATTCTTAGATGCTGTCAGCATGACCTAGTTTTCATAAACGGGTTTTTACCTTCTTTTCTCAGCCTTTCTCTCACTCCAGTTACCATGTGATACAGCTTGGGACTGCTCTGGCAGTGGTTCATGGTGCTTTGTGTTGTTTCTGTGTTTTTTTCCCAAAGGAAATGTGACTGAGAGTGAAAGGAGGAGAGTGCTAGTTCGTTCTTACCTCCGTTTGCTCTGGGTAGACAGTCCCTGCAAGTGAGATAGAAAGAAGTCTAGTAGTCCTGCCCTTTTTATGCTGGAAAGGGTCTGAGCAACCGATTGCTGGTATAATACACCCCCACGCTCAAGCAGATCTGCGAGGTGAAGAAGAGCAGTATTCATTTAACAAAGCTGATTATTTTCTTATGACAGCTAATTGTTATTTTAGACTCCAGCTGTGGAACCGCAAATAGATTTAAATACCATCTGTGTGTTCATCCCTCATAATTAGAGTTACCCTTCATAGGGGATCTCTGCTTGCATATTTGTCTGCAAATCTTGAAATGCCTTTAAATCAAGTCACTTAATAACATTTTTGCTTCCAGATTAGTATTACAACACATTTTTTTTTCTAGAGAGTGTGTGAGTACCTCCAACATCCAGTCATGTTGGATGTTGCAGATTAATATTGCAAGACATGATTTTTTTTTCTAGATAGTGTGTGAGTGCCTCCAACATCCAATCATGTGCAATAATTAAGCATCTTTTACTTCATCTGGTCTCTTCATTTGCATATGAGGAAGGGGGGAGGTAAGGAAATGGGGAGATGCTCAGAGCATGTCTTACAATTTATCTGCATACAGATTTTTCTTTCCTCACCAGTCTGAAAATGTGAGTATCCCATTAAGATTTTCCCCCACACCCCTAGTCTGAATTGATCTTAACTCGAGTCCAGCCTTTGAAATGAAGGTTACCACACTGCCCTGTTACTGAGAGTTTAGGTCCAGGAGCCTAAAATCACACATGTGAAGCACTCTTAAGAGTACAGGAATGCCTGGTTTATACATTTTATGTTTCAGCTACAATACCTAAATATGCAGTCTGTGATGTTTATATGTACTAGCCAAGGTGCTGTGATTATTACTGTTCTCCTGGCTGACTTGAAATTTGAAGGACTAAGACAGAAGTTGCACTATCAGATAGCCTAGAAGACAGCACAGGAGGGGAAAACTTAGTAGTAGCAGATGTACTTGTGCACAAGTCAGGCCATCTGCTTGGTGATCTTAATGTTAATATGTTAATATCTTTAATTATAGACTTCCAGGATTGCGGGACATATTGCAGCTGGTTTGATCCTGACCGAACGCACTTTCCTGCATCTGTTGCATGGTTTTGGTGATACTGGGTCTGTCGGCAGCAGTCTACAATCCTAGGAGTATTGGCTGGAGAACATGGGATCTGGTACTTCTGTAAATGCCAACTTCAAGTACTCCCTGCAGAAATCTGAAAACGGTGAGTGATTCTTTGAAATGGAATCTTTTCCTCACTTGGGGGTGTACATCCACTTGGAAAGTTGTGGTGGATATATTTTCCAGAATGGCCTAATTTTCTTCAGAGTATTGAGGCATAGGTTATGTTTTTGAAGATCTTCTGAAGAGCAATCTCAGCTGTCATACTGAAAATCAATACTAGGCTTGAGAAAATAACAGCTATTTAGAATCTATTTAAACTCATTCAAAACCTCTGTGGAAACGAAGCAGCAAAAAGCCATTTTGTTGGAATTGACACCAGATGAGTGATTCTGTTGCAGACTCCCGTATGTGTGTTACAACCCCATGTTCTGACAGATAGAAAATACCATCCTGGTGCTTCTGCTGGACTTGATATTATGGAATGTTTTAGAGATACAGGACTGGTAAAGCATTAGCATTACTAAAGCCAGAAAAAGCTGGTTCTGTAGCAGGTAAGATATCGTGGCTAGAAAAGCTGAAAATACAGGATATGTGCCCTTTTTTATGTTAATAGGTCAGTACAAGGTCCTTATCTGTGCTCATAAGCTAGGCTTGTCTATGAGTCCTCCAAGTAATCATTCATTTTTATGCAACTCTCTGTATGATAATACCAGTTCCATATATATGTGTGTGTATTCTGGTCTGCTGTGGGCCAAACGGTGCCTGTCACTGAGACTTTATGCATTAGGAAGTGTAAAAAAGGAAATAACTTTATTGTTTCCTATAGTCACGTACACTGGCAGTCCAGCAGTATGGTACAAACTGTTTGCAATTGCCTCAAAATCAGAAACAACCACCTTACTTAGAAATTAAGAGAATGGGAATATTGTGCTTCAGCATTGTTCGTTTGTAACGTTTGTCAAGAAACTCCAACTTTTGTTTAGACAAGTCAGAGGTTTTTCTACTGGTTTTAGCACTAGGCAAGCAAGGATGTTTCCAGCAAGTTCAGGACTGCTTGATGACTGTGCAGGAGCTTGTCCATAAAAAATAAAACATAATGGAGAACTAGTTACGTGTTAGAGACTGTGCAAGAGACCCTGATACCTTATCAAAAATTTCTCATGGCTGTAAAATCTCAGTGAATTTCTACATTCCTTTCAAAATCTTTTAGAAATGTTCATCTGCAAATATGGAGTTGCTTAGGAGTGGGTCAGACCCTCAGCTGGTATCAGGTGACAGAGCTGATGGAGATGTGCAGCTTAATTAGTTAACTCTTAATTGGAGAAAATATGGATATTGGGTAGAACTTGTTCTGCTTATGTCAGTTTAAAGTGTACCAAGACATGCTTCTTAGCTTGTATTTTCTCTCCTTAAAATTTCATAGTTCAAAAAAGCTAATCTTAGAATAGGCTTTCCGGTTTGATTAAGCTGTTATTAAAATGATCCTCTAGCCATCTACTTGTATTTCTGGCGTGTCCTTCTCAGGGAATCTTACTCTGCTGGCACTCAACCATGCCACAGACCTGAAAGAATTGTCTTGGAATACCCACTTTTAGGGAATTGATTTGATTATTGGCTCTTTCAGGGGAAAAAAAAAAGGCAGTATTTTTTTCACAGATGATTTGTTTTCCAAACTACATTCCTAACATAAATTGGCTGACTTTATTCAAAATTCTGCCACTTTGGCATGCTTTCAGTGGCTTGTGCAATAATGTATGATTCGTTTACTGCTTGGATCCCTGGAATGTGGATAAATCTGTTTCTTTTCCTTTTTTATTATTTTTTTTCCTGAAATAGTACAAACACTGCCAGATGCAACTCACCCAGGTAAGCTGGTAAATTAAAATACCTGGCTTTTCCAGTTGCAGTTTCTGTTTAAAAGTAGCATAAGAAAATAGTGGCTTGCTCATCTGAAACTTGAAATGATGTGGATGGTGATATAGGTACTCATTGTACTTGATAATGGAGTTTTCATAGTTTTAATATTTCAAAGGGTTTGGATTTCACTGGTGTATGTGGAGATGTAACTATAAATTTCCACCAGGGATCAGGTTAAGAACGTGTGAATCCTATTGCAGTAATTGGACATGGTGTTGATTATTAAAGGATGTGACACGATAAGAAGCTGTGTCTTTTAGGCAGTGATTTGTGCTGTGATTTTGGTTAGGTCTCAGCCGAATTGCTGCACAGGAAATGAGGCAGCTAGTGTTGGGTCTGTTCTGCTTGTGGGTTGAGGAGGCAATATCAGAAGTGCCAAACTGCAGAAAGAAAAATTATTTTTTTTTCTTTTTTTTACGGCCCAGCAGATCACAAAACACTTGCACGAAGGTGCGAGGTACATAGGTTAAAAGCGGTATGAATAGCTTGAGTCTTACCTTCTTACCGAAGACTTTACCGGTGCTTAGCTCCCCATTTGTAAAACAGCAATAGCTTTTTCCCTTTTCACGCTGTCCATTTCAAGTGTGAGCTCTTGGGAGCACCAGCTGCCTCTAAATAGATGTAGGAAAAGCAGCTGTAGCTTCCAGTTGTGTTTTGGTAACATAATTTAGACGGATTATTAGTTTCAACACATAAGCCATCAGGATATCTCTTCTAAGTAAAGGTCAAGTAGTATTTCCTGCTGAAGTATGTGGGTGGGTGGTTTATGTTATATAATATAAAGTAATTGAATTAAACTGATCGGTTTGTCTTCTGCCTGTGCTTAGCAGTTTTCAGTGTTTTCTTTTTCCCTTTCATTTCTATAAAACCCTTCCACCCTACATAGCTTATTACTCTCCATACTCTGGTGGACAGAACAGCGATCTCCCAAGAACCAGATGCCAAACTCTACCAAAGCAGTACCGAGTTCTTCAACTGGGCTAACTCTAACTGTGTTCCATGCACTTGGTTTGGGGGCCAGTCAGCCTGTAGATAAAACAGATATCCCCTCCTCAGTTGAAGATGACAGAGAGAAGCATTGATAGAAAAAGTTTTAAGCTGAAGTCTCTGAAGTAGGACTCCAGAAATGAGCAGAAAGGGACACAAAAGAAAAGGGGGAAAAGCTGTCAAGTAGCAGAGCTGGCTAGCAAGGTGGGCTAAGGTAACCAGGCCTTTAAAAATGGGCCACAGCCAGTTTAGGAGGATAGAAGAGTTTTTAGAGATACGTACAGTTCTGTGGCAGAAAGCGAAAAAGGATTAGGGAACTGCACCAGTGCACTCCACTTTAAATGTACACGCACGCCATCTGAAATGATGTTCTAATGACAACCCCTGGGACTGGGGAAATGCAGAGGGATGGTTAGGTTATAAATAGCGGTGGAAGTGGCCATCATTTTAAGGAAGAATCTGATGCCAGTGTGGGCTGTGGATTGAACAGCCACTAGGGATGTGGAAATTCCCAGGGTTTTGTTCCTTCTACATCACTCAGTGGCTGAAGATCCATTTCCCTGTTCTCAGTGCTTGTGTTTGATTCGTCTTAGCTTAAAGCAAGTTAGACAAACCCCATCTTTTTAAGATTCTGGAAGGGATCTTGATGTCTTGTTGCCTGTTTCCTGAAGCCCCAGTTCCTAGACTGTGAGGTGGGACACGATAATGATGAAGGCAGAGAGAAAGTGATTAAATGGTCTCTTAATAATAAAGAATGTAGCTGGGCCTGAATATATCAAGAAGTTGTTGTTCTGTGGTACTGAGGAGCTGGCTGTGGTGGCACTGAGCAGCTCTGTGGAGGTCTCTGGTCCTGCAAGGTCAGTTTACTTCTTAGAGCACGGTAAAGAGAAGTGATTGTTTTGCTATCTTGAATATTTAGGCTTCAGAACATCTTTCATGCAGAATTGTTCGTAAATGAGAAAGGTCTTTAATTTCTGGAACCAGTAAAGGGACAAGGGGGAGTGCCTCAGTTGGGACAGCAGCTGCAGCTCAGCATGTCGTTTCCGTTTTTGTGCCCTAGCTTTCAAGGCAGCCGTCTTGATCCAAAGGTGGTATCGGCGCTACGTTGCTCGGCTGGAAATGCGCCGGCGGTGCACCTGGCGAATATTCCAATCCATTGAGTATGCCTGCGAGCAGGATCAGATCAAGGTAAGGCACCAGAGGTAGGAATATGTAGGAAGACATCTCCCTTGTGTTGCAGTTCAGTAATGACTGAGTTTAATTCCTGATTTGCGCCTGGAAGCAATCTCTGTGTGCTGGAACTGCATTCTGTGGCAGAAGCAGGGGCAGCTTTCTCTCTGAGAGTGCAATATGTAGCTGTGTCCTTTAGGATGCTGTACGGTTTACGGAGCACAAGAAATGGACTGTATCCAGCAGCCTGCATAGACGGTTGCTGTCAAAGGAGAAAAGAGTCAAGAGAGATCCCAGTGCCCACTGTGGATGGGAATAGAGTAGCAGAGCAGTCTGGCAAGCAAAGTGCATTGTGTATTAGGGAAGCTGGATAATCTCCATGTGTTGAGGATTTTACTTTTTTTCTTTATTTTTTTTCCACCATTTTATTATAAATTTAGAGTGGGCTTTTATTTATTTTTTTTTAACAAGCAATTCTCTGTCTTTTGGAGTTTGTTCTCTGTGGCCTGTAGGGGAGTGCCAGCCTGCCCTTGGCTGGGTCACTTCTTTGGATCCTCAAAAGGAAGATCCTTTCTGAACCAATGACTCATTTGGTTCCGAGTATGGGCTGATAATCCTGTAAGTGCCACGTGCCTCTGTGGGCCGAGGACTGTCTTATAACTCAAGACCTGTCTCCTTTTTTTGCCTTTTGCTTTCTTGTCTGCTTGTGCATGCTGAATGCACAAGCAGTGAATCATGAAATAAAGCCACCAAGCACATTTAATACCACAGTCCTTTTCTGAAGAACATGAAATAAAGCCTAGTTGGTTTGTTTTATTTTAGCGCGCTCTCTCTGTCTTCTTGCAGCTTCACAACTTCTTCAGTTACCTCATGGACCGCTTCACACCAAGCAGCAGTAAAGAGCGTAAGCTTCCACATGCCTTTTGTAGATATGGCACATAAATACTGTACCCTGTCTTGATTCGTGGCTCTTTGCTGGCCTTTGATGCTTGCTAAGGGGCCCTCATGAGGTGTTGCTCGGGAATTTGGATAGGGAGTGAATTATCTAGAGACTGTTAGGACCATCTGAAGGATGTGGAGCAATTCTACTCCTGAGGAGCCAGAAGGGAGAATAAAGGCTTGCTATGCTTTGTAAAAGCAGTAGCAGAAACCTGCCTTTCTTCAGTAATCCATGATGACCAGGCTACTGGAGAGTCTGTTTCTGAAACTAGAAAATCCATCGTTATGGAGTCATGCTCCCTGATATCTGTTTTTTTATACTGAGTCTCTCATTGATGATTGTGGTGGGAAAAATGCAGTGAGAACCAGTACGGTATCTTCCTGAGTCTGCAGACAGCATTATATGTTGGTTCTTAATGCTGTAAGCCTAAGGAAGGTCATTCTGAAATATAATGGAAACTTGTGGGTATTAACTGTTCATACTGCTGATGTGAACCTGCTCAAGTGCTTATTCTTTCCTTTCAAGCTTCCCCCTTTTTCTCCCCATCACCCAATATATTTTACAGCAAAGCTCCTTGAAACCGTGGGTATTTTTTGCCCGTTACTGAAAAAAATAAATGTCTTTACACAAATTTTATACAGCACTGGGAATGTAGATACAAGACTGCATTGAAAATCGAGTGTGACTTAGGGGACAATTCCTTGCTGAACTGTTTGTTTTTGCATGTTATTGTAGATAAGATTTCACTTAGCCATGGCAGTCAGCTTGCATGTGATTCTGTCCAAGTGTTGCTGTAGCTGCTGTAAGTGCCAGCACTGCTTCACATAGGACACACTGACCTTTGGGTGAATCCAGGCCCTGTCGCCTTTTGCCTGCAGCAAATGCTACAGCAGCATTGAATTGGGAGCTGCCCTCCACTGCTGCTGTTGCACGTGAGCTTTAGCCTAAGCAAACAGCTTTTCTTCAGCAGACAGCAAAGATGTACTGAACCAAATCAGCTTTTCTCTTGTTTCTTTCTCTTAAAAATCAACCAACCCATTGACTGTCCAGGAGATTTCATCAGTCGCATGCTCATAAGTGGGGAAAGTGTCAAAGAAGCAGAACTGGAAAAGTACTGTGACTATGAGTCCATGGAGGTGCCAGACTCCTACGTTGGACCCCGTCTCTCCTTCCCACTCCTTCCTGACCATGCAACTGCCTTATTGGAAGCTTTCAAACAGAAGCAAGTAAGGATCCCAAAAGTAACCATACTTCCCCTTTCTCCCTACCCAGGGGACACATGAGGAGGAGAAAGAAAATTGGCTGGGTCCTCTCCCTGCACCAAGAATGTCAAGTGGGTGTTTTTTAGACTTTGGCATGTGATGGACTCCATCTGTGCTTTTCAGTAATGTATGTGAAATCCTTTTGTGCCAGTTAGTGAGGGTGGCTATTTGAAAAACTCGTCTGCTGGAATTCAGTATGAGATTTTGGCCCTCGCTCTGTATGTGTGGTGATGGCAAATTGAAAATAGAATGGATATTCAGTAATTTGTTGTTAGACTTCCCAGCAAATTCAATTTGCTGAACAGCAAATTAGGGCATAACATCCCCTCCCCAAATAAGAAACAGTTCCAAAGCAATTACCTGTAATCTTGACTGATGCTGAATGCTTTCTCCTTGGCTTCAAGTGCACCTATTTTCTAGGACACACTGCACCTCAGCGCCTGGCTTAATGTGGAGAAGGAAAATCTAGAGGATTAGCTTCATCTTATGTTTGATATCAGGGTGGAATTTGAACTGTGTCAGGAGTACCGTTGTGCAGTAGACAGAGCTTGGGCTACGCTGGGGCAGGAGGGTACACTGAGCGGTTTGGACTCTATTGCTAGCTGTGCCACTGGCCAAGGTTGGGGCGCTTTGGGCTAGACTTTTCTCTGGTGCAGTTGCATGTTACTCGTCTTATCCAGTTTGTAGGCACATAGGTCAATGCTGACAGTTGTGAGGAGTGACACGTGGGCCCAGCTGTCTTTCAAAGGCTGCACTTGCTGTTTCAATATGGAGAGTTTTGCTTAAAATCAGGAGAATAGTGAAAAGTTATAAGACACCCAGGATCACTGCATTCATTCTATTGCTAGCACTGAACATGGCTGCCCTTGAATGCCATTCACGTTGCCATCCGGGCTATCACAGCGACGTCTGTGAGTCCATGGGGCCTGTGAAGACAGCCATGTGGCTGCTCAGTGGTCGCTGGTTTCCTGCCCTAATTCCTTCACTTTCTCCTAGTAGCAGCTTCATGCTCGCTATGTCTTAAACCTCCTGCATGAGACCAGGAAACACCTCAAGCAGTTGCCAAACATCAGTCACGTCTCCACCTGCTACAGCGAGGAGGTCACCGTGTGTGGTGAGTCGGGGTGGGAGGGGACAGTCAAGTGGAAGGGGTTCTGCTGAGGGGTTCACATGCTGTGAAACGGGAGCGTGGGCACCACGCGGTGCTGAATGTGACACACAAATGCACTTAATCCGTATGCAAAACACGCTTTGTGCAAGAGGGAATTGGGGCTGCCTGTAAAATATCCAGGGTTACGTGAAGGTCCTGTATTTGAAACGCTGCCCAGGTGAAGCTGAGGGACTGTGTCTCACACTAAGTCATCTGTGAAGCATGTCTGAAGGAGACAAAGCTTTTCAGCATTGATTTCCTGCACCGTTTTCACTTGGATATTTTTCTGCAAAATACTAAATTTGCCCAGAATGTTTGCGTGCAGGTGGCCTTGAGGAAAAAAAAACTCACTGTGGAATCATGTCAAATGAAGTAAAACTTCATTGGATTAGATTATTGTGTGTTTTCTATGCAAACCCTTCTCCAATGTAGCACTAGAGGTAAAACAGTTCGTTGTGCCATCTTGTCCTGCATTGAACTAGAGAGGGAAGAGGGCTAAGCTTGTAATTCGGAGTCTTCAGAAGCTGATACAGATCTTCTGTTGTCTTTGTCAGGCTTCACATGGAGCCTTTGCTCCATACCCTTTTTCTCTGGATACATTTCCTCAGCATAGGGAAATTTGCACCTTAAAATTCACAAAGTGTTTCAGTGGTCATTAATTGATAGAGAAGATACTTTGTAGGAAGTTACTTTGTGGGTATTTTTTCAAGTTAAAAGTATTTATTTCTACGTTAAATACCAATGAGGTGGCTAAACATATTGTGATACGCATTTTTATTCCTGTTAGGAGACTTGCATGGCCAGCTGGATGACTTGTTCCTCATATTTTATAAGGTAGGCATCATTGTTTTCAGTGAGAGGGAGGCTGGCCTGACTTGGGAGGTGTTGCATGGGTCACGCTGGGAAGTATCTTGCAGGACCGGCGCTCGAAGCTTAATTTTCTAGTTCAGTTTGATTGGTTTTCAAGTGCTTCACAAAGCCGAAGCTTATTTTCTCGGTGGCTTTTACAGCCTGTTAGAGCCGTGGTCATGGTACTGCACGTTTGAGAAGTGCCAGTGCATGCTTTGTTGTAAGTGCTAGTACCCTTTCCTGCATGGCAGTTTTCTTATATCAGTGCCTTTGCCAGTGTGAGCCTGCAGGGTTAAAAAGCTGGACAGGATGTATCATATAGCATAAACTGGGACAGAGCTGAGAGGGTGTGTAGCTAGAGGGGTGCTGCATGTAGACGGGTGCTGTTGCAATCCAGGGCTGCATGTGTTTGGGGCAGTATCGTGGGAAGGCCTCTCTTGTAACATCCACCCGTTTCTTGGTTTCACAGAATGGCCTTCCTTCCCCTTCTAAGACCTACGTGTTCAATGGAGACTTCGTAGACAGAGGCAAACAGTCCCTGGAGATCCTCATTGTCCTCTTTACCTTCCTCTTGGTCTATCCCAATGAGGTTCATCTCAACCGAGGAAACCATGAGGACCACATGGTCAATTTACGGTACGGGCGCAGTGCGGGCTGCTGTGCAGTGTTAGGGAGCCACAGCAAAACACAACTAACCCTCCTTTCTCTTGTTTGTTTAGCTACGGTTTCACCAAGGAAGTCATGCAGAAGTACAAGGTAGGCACATGTTTGTGTGTCTGCCTCCAGCACGTGGCGCACGCCCTTTGCAGGCTCCTGCTTCACCTTTTCCTTTCTGTCCTGTTCTGCTAGGTGCATGGAAGGAAAATCTTGAAGATGATACAGAATGTCTTCTGCTGGCTACCCTTGGCCACCCTCATTGATGAGAAGGTCCTGATTATACACGGTGGCATCTCTGATACCACTGATCTGGACATGCTTGAGAAAATTCAAAGGCACAAAGTAGGTGTTCTCTTCTAGATTCTCCCAGACACGAGTGTCTTGCTGATTTGTTTTGGGGCGAGTTTGTTTCTTCATTTCAACTTGGCTGAAGACAAGACAAAAATCCAAGTAGTTCTTATTAGCCAAAGTGTATCTGGATACAGGGTTGGAGTGGATAGTTTTGATTCAATAAGGTGTATAGAGAGGGAAGAAACTTGCTTATCTTTTAAAAGACATAAGCCTTATAGCTGAGGGCACAGACACAATCTGTGCGATCAAACTTCTGTGAAGTATCTGAGCAGCATAAAATCAATGAATAAAAGATGATGTGTGGTCAGGAGGCATGTGGGACTGGCTTCAGAGCAAGAATGGTCCATCCAAGAAGGCTGCTCTAATAACCTTGCATGATTAATCAGCATCCGATGTTGGGGAGAGAATTTGAGGCTTGGGGCACGGCTAAATTGAAAGATGCCCCTGGAAGATGTTTGAGTTGGAGTCTTAGGTTTCCAAGCTATGACCTGCTCGTTTTTCTCTCTTATCTCTTTCAGTTTATTTCTGTGTTGAGAGGGAAGAAGAGAAAGGAGTCGAATAGAAACGTGGAAATACAGGAAATAAACGGGGAGGACAAAGCGCAGGCCTCCCCAGCAGAGCAAGATGGAGCAGCCAGTGCGTGCCCGCAGTCCCGGGCAGCGCAGGCTCCCAGCATGGCCAACAGGCTGGAGTTCTCCAGGTGGGTGCGGCAGACGGTGCAGGAGCAAATCGAGCGGTGCCGCCGGCTCGTGGACGTGAGCGAGTCGGAGGAGGAGGAGCTCACCTATTCCAGCCTTGTCTCCATGACTGACCTGGATGCACCGTGCTGGACTCGCCAAGAGGAGTGGAAGCAGGTGAGTAGTGTGAGCGAGGCCCTGGCCTCCGTGAGCTGTGGGTGCTTCCTGTAGCCTCGTTCTCTCTGCTCGTATCAGGAATCTTGAGATATAATATGTTTGTGGCCCTCTTGGCAAAGGGGGTTTTGCTCCCCTGTAGAACGGACTTAAGGAGGCATTCAGCCCTGAGCTGTGAGCTCTGGCTGTGTGCGAGAGTCGCGTTGTCTCCTCTTTTGCTGGGCTTTCTCCTACCCTCTCAGGTCAGCCTCTCCACTGCTTTTTGTACTTGCAGAGCTCAGGGCTTTGTCCCCAAACCTGCTGCTCTCGCGTCGCCTGGGTCACAGGTTTTCGTGGCTCTCAGCAAGGGAGGGAAATACGGAAGGAGCCTGGCTGTAGAATCCAGTGATGAAGTCACCCACTGAGTATATGGGGTACCTACAGTCAGCCATGCAGCTAATTAAAGAGCTTGTCATTCACTGATGAAGGAGTCATGATTTGGAATACTTAAGAGCAGATGGAGTTTGCATTTTTAGCCACTTCCTGCAAATAAACTGCTGGGGAGGTCAGAGCCTGGGAACATCATTTCCTGGTTTTGTTAGACCAGTTTGTTTGTGAACCTGTGCTGTGAGCTGTGAAAGAGCTGTTCCCTACCTCATGTTACATATGACAACCCGATGCAGCGCACACCTTAGCGAGGTAAAGCTGCATATTGAGGTCGAGGTCAAAGAGATTATGGTTAATCCAAATAGTGGCTACTGAGTCAGCACTTGTGTTACTGGAGACCGCTGAGTGTCCTGGACAGAGAGCAAATCAGTTTAATGGTGAACACGGTCTTGGTCCTAGGATCTGCCAGCGGTTCTTGCTCTGAGTCCTGTGTTTTGGGCTGGAGGAGGACAGGAAAGGCTCTTGGAAGTCTAGAGGGAGCCGAGGGAAGGCCTCTTTGAGGCCTTGCTTGTGCCTACCCCCGTGCCCACAGATGCTCTGGATGTACATGTAGTTCAAGGCCAACAGCCTTGCCCCTCAGTGAGGGCTCTGGTGAGCGCAGCCCTGCACGGCAGGGCGGGAGGCTGGTGTGGATGGACACATCGCTGTTTCCCCACGGTGCAGTGCTGTAGTTGCTTGGCGAACACGGACAGGCGATGGATGGCTGCTCCCGTGCCGCATGGCCGCGCGGCCCATATTCGGCAGCGAGTCTTTCCGATCCTTGCAGATCCTAGACATTCTCTGGAGCGACCCTATGCCTCAGGAGGGCTGCAGAGAGAATACTGTGCGAGGTGGTGGCTGCTACTTCGGTCCTGACGTGACCGAGAAGATCCTCAAGAAGTACAGCTTGCAGTTCCTTATCCGTTCCCACGAGTGCAAGCAAGAGGGCTATGAGTTCTGCCACAACCGGAAGGTCGGTAGGGAGGATGCGTTCGGGATTCTTGGCTTTCCACCTTGCCAAGAGGAGCATATGTATATAGGTGCATATATGGTTATAAATGCCTGTCCTTTTTTGCATTAGGTTCTGACCATCTTTTCAGCCTCAAACTATTATGAGATTGGCAGCAACAGGGGAGCCTACGTGAAGCTGGGGCCGGACCTGGTCCCCCACTTTGTTCAGTACCAGGCGAACAAGACAGCCCACACTCTCACCATGACTCAAAGGCAAGGCTGTCCTGTGTTCTCTGAGGAAGGTTTCAGGGGGTGGGGAGGGAGGGTTGCCAGCTTGGAAGAGGGTTGTAGGTTAGTCTGTTGTTTTCCGGCTTTTCAGTGTAGAATTCTAACTTTTGATGCTTGCTGAAGCTCCTTTTCCCTTCATCCCAAGTCGCAGATTTAGCAAAAGCCTGCCACTCTGCCACTGGTATTACAGAAGTGAACCAACTATGGGTAAAACCAGCAGTGGAAGTTGGCAAGATGCAGCGTTCCTCCCTGGCCCTGAGCTTGTTGCTGCCAACTCGTCTGGGCGAGGGGTCTGCAGCGCTTGCTGCAGTGCCATGATTCAGTCGGGCAGTGCAGGGCTGTTGTGCGAGCGTGCGGACAGCGTGGGGCAAGACAGAGGAGTGGGGAAGGGTGGTGACTTGGGCAGGCTGTGCTGAGCCCTGAGGTATTTCTCCACCTTGCTGCATCCTCCAGAATCAGCCGCGTGGAGGAGTCGGCTTTCCGAGCCCTGCGGGAGAAGCTCTTTGCTCACACGTCAGCCCTCAGCAGCGCATTCAAGGCCTACGATAAGGAGGGTACAGGTAAATCTGAGGCAGGACAGACCCCAGGCAGTTCCCTGGTGGCTCTGGGCTGGGTGAGGAGCTGGGTGAGTGGCTGCTGGGGAGGCTCCTCACGCAAGCACAAGCTGTTCCATCATGAGCAGGCCGCGTCCGACCTGGTCAGAGCTCTGGTCCTGTCTGCTGCTATTCGGTGTCTCTGCTAGGAACCTGTTAATGCCTCAGAGGGGTGCTGTGATGATGAAGGGGTCAGGACGAAAAACCAGAGGCATTTGGCTCCATTTTTTAACAATTAGGAAATTGTTAGGAAAACATTCGGAACAGGGTTATTGGTAAAGCGCAAGGGAAGGCAACCAGCAAGGCTGCGGTCATGTCTCTCGGGGAAGGCTGCTTAGTCTCTTGAGCCCCTTCAGCCACCGAGTCCAAGACGGATGGCACACACAGAGCAAGGGGGCTGATAGCCCCAGCAGGAGCTGCCTCTGTCAGGGCCTTAAGGAGGGGGCTGTGAGTTTGTAATTCCTGGGCTGCTTCTGTAGGAGTGCTCTGCCACGAGTGCTCTGCTCAGGCAGCGACGTAGGTGTCTCCTACCAAGACCCAGCCAAGGGGGGGAAACAGCACCCAGCAGGAGTGCGTCCGTGTGCCCGTCCCGTCCCTTGCAGAAGTCTGTGTTTGCCGGTAGAGCAGCTGTTTTCATAGGGGCTTTTCCAGGTTCCTATTCTCTGAAACAAACTGCTAACCCGTTGTGAGGGTAACAGCCTGCAGGGCAGGCCTGGCCATAGGCCACAGAATTGTAGTGGGGGGGAAAAAAAACAAGTTAGCGTCATCCTGCTCTTTCTCGGTGTTTGGAGGTTTGCAACGCCGCTGCCCGGATTTATTGCAGCAATAAAGAGCTTCCTGCAGGTCAGGGGGAGCAGCAAGTGCTCGTGTCCTACCGTGACACGGCAGGGCCTCCTCCTCTGACCAGTACTCAGCTGTGCCACAGAGGTTGAAGCGCGTCAGCCCACGGAGCTGGGGCGCGTGCTTGTGCTGCGCTCTCAGCCTCCGCCTTCAGCGGAGGGTTGTTAAATGTCTCTGTCGTGTCGCTGTCCCATGGCTCCACCAGCTAAGCAGGGAGCAGGTGGCCCGGAAGAAGCCACGTGCCACTTGGCCTAGTGTGCTTTCGGCCGCCCACCCCTCGGAGGTCTCCAAGGGCCTCCCTTTGCCTTGCAGGGAGGATCACACTGAGCACCTGGGCGACGGCGGTGGAGTCGGTCCTGCGCCTGGGCTTGCCCTGGCGGATGCTGCGCCCGCAGCTGGTGCGCAGCGCGGCCGACGGCACCCTCGAGTACCAGTCCTGGCTCGAGGACCTGGCTATGGAGCAGCGCAGCCGGGAGGTGAGGGCCGCTCTATGCGGGCCCTGCTGCCACAGCGCAGCGCGGGGCAGCTGCATGGGGCCAAGCGCACGGTAGCTGCGCAGACACACGGAGCTCTGGGGTGGTAGGGGGGAGCTAGAGATGGAACGTGACCGTGTTCTCTTGCAGCACATCCAGTCGGGCCTGCTGGAAGTCATTTATCGGAACAGATCCAACTTGGAGACCATATTCAGGATCATAGACAGGGATCACTCAGGTAAGAGGGGGCGCATGGGGCTCTTGGGTCAACCTCTTCTGTTCCTTTCTTCTTTAGGGCTCCCGTTATTATATACTAATGCATTTTTTGTAATGGTTTAAGGTGATACTCCTTTGCACGCTTTGGAAATGTCATGGCACGTTCCCACAAATGAGAGGCCTTTCCAAGGAACATGTGTGACCAGGGCAAAGAGTTGTAGTTAGTTGTTCTGGAGGAATTTACTAAAAGGAAAAAATGGGTATGGGAAAATGCAGTTATGGGCTGGGATCTGAGTATTAGCTGAAAATGAGCAGCCATCTACCAACCACTTTGGGAAAGGAAACACTGTTGTCTTGGCCTTCCATTGCTCTCCCAGACGACACGCTGGCCCTTTGCTGCTCGCCAGTTTTCAGTTGTACATTACCCATTGCTCTTCTCATGAGGCAGTTCAGGTGCAGCACCTGAAAGGTAGATGCGAATGAGTGATTTCCCTCAGTCCGGGTCTGCAGGCAGTGGGCACGGGCTGGCACGTTGAACGTGAACAGAAGTTGCTGCTTGTGCGATGGGCCGGGAGCCTGGCACTGATGGGCCTTCTTCCCCATCCTAGGCCTCATCTCGTTTGAGGAATTTCACCAGACCTGGAAGCTGTTCAGCTCCCACATGAACATTGAGCTCACGGACGATGGCATCAGTGACTTAGTGCGCAGCATCGATTTCAACAAGGATGGCAACATCGACTTCAACGAGTTCCTCGAAGCCTTCCGCCTCGTGAAGCAGTCGCAGTAGCGCCAGGAGGGCAGCGCCGGCCACCACCGGCCCTCGCTGCGGCACCGTGTCCCGCTCGCCACGCGCAGCACGCCTGCCGCAAGGGCCAAGCCGCCGAGCCTGCCCGCCTGCAGCACCTCGGCAAGTGCCCCCTTCGGAGAACCTGAAGGGTCTCTGCTTGGAGAGGGTAACCGGGCAAAAGAGGTAAGCGCTGCTCTTCGCCCGGACAGTTGTTTGAATTCCTTTTCAAATTTAGTGGGACTGTTCTCTGTAAGCACTCTTTTGGCCACCTGGACCAGTATTGGACTACAGCCTCCTCCTCAATAATCTCTTTTTCCTAGATGCTTTCTGGTGGGATGCTGATTGGCGTTCTCATTATTCAGCCACTGTTAGCAACACTGGTCTTCTGTTAATAATAACTGCAAGGTCAGCGCTGTTCTTGTGCTCCACCCAGGCTGACTGGTGCATTGGAAGCTATTAAATATGGGCAGCGTTCCAAAAACAAACCATCTTGAACATGCAGAACATTCTCTAGCAGGGGATTCTTCTGTAAAATCCAGTTGTTATCCCTTCCGAAGAGCCCCCTGAGCAGAGAGACTGTCATACATATTCCAGAGAGTTTATTTTTGGAAACATGCTTAAAGTGCAGCTGAGAAAAGTGTATGTGGAACTTAACTGGGGACAGTGTTTTATTTAGTAGAAGCACTTCCAGAAATAAACCATCTCCAACATGTAATACGTGCGCTAGCAGGGGGCTCTTCCAAAATCCTTAAGGTTTTATTTCCCTTGTTAAGAAGAGTCACAGGGAGGATACTAAACAGTCCTGCTGGAGCAGCTATGGTGCATGTTTGAGAGAGGTTCTTTGTGAGGGTTATTTTGGTGCAATTGAGAATGAAAAATGAGTGAGAGATGTTGATTTTAGGTTATTCTTTTCATTGGAGCCCCTTCTGTCTTGAACATGCGGTGCGGGCACTTGCAGAGGCCTCTATTACAAAATCCTTAGGCTGTATTTCTGTTGATCCACAGCATATATTTTATGAAGGAAAAATCTTCCTTGAGGCTAATGAAAGAAATGTTTCACCTCCTGCGGAAACGTGTGGTTGTGTACTAATGGCAATTGCTGTGTGCGGTAGGATCTCATGATGCAAACAGGATCTAGCTTCAGTTCAGCTCGTTTAAGTGACTTTGTAATAAGGCAAAACAAGTTACTTGGGCTCCAGGTGGTGTCTGGTGCCTGCAGTAACCATCGGCGCTGCAGGACGCGGCAGCAGGTAGGAGGGAGCGGCGTCGCGCGATCCCCTGCAGCCAGGGGAGGGCAGTGCAGTGCGTTACCTTGTCCCTGTCACCAGTTTCACTGTTTCACTTGCATACTGATCGAGCTGAGAAAGAGCCAACACCGTGCACAATGCAGCACAAAGTGAGATGGAATTTATTAGGTTCTATAAAGAAAAACAAAAAAGACGACATCCAGACATTCAGTTGTTGCTTGAGGGGCAGCTGAGCTTTGTATAACTCACATACACAAAGTGATAACATAAAAACTTCAACTCCCTACAGCCGCAGGGAAGGACAGACAGACAATGTCAGCTTCCTGCCATTTCCCCTCCAATAACGGTATTGTCAAGACTTACTGTAAAAGTAACAGACGTGACTTTAATCATCTCAATTAGCTCTTTACATCATGTTACTAGCCAATTCTTTTGACACAAATGGAAGCAGGCTCAGTTTTCCACAAAACAAGTCGCAATTGGACCAGTGCCCTCAGCATTGCTTCTTTTAGACAATGGTGTTGAGAAAAAAATAAAAATAATGTACAATAGTACATAATAATTTTATAGTAAATCAGTATCTGAACAGATTCAGTTTTCCTCCTTCTACTAAAGCATACAGAGCTTTATGAAACATTAGCCTTCCGAAGGTCAAGGTGAAAAGCTTCCAAGAGGCTCTGCAAATTCTGAGGATATCAGCCACGACACCTGCAGAAGATGCACGTTTTAATTCATCTCAGGCATGTTGGCCTTGGAAAGCGAATGGAGTGACCGCCTGCCGTGTGACACCCCCCCCCGCGGGCAGCCGCGTGGTCAGCTGAAGATGCCCGCTCTGATGGGGATGCTCTCGTTGAGGCCGTGCTCTATGAGCTTTATATCCTCCAGGTCATCCTTTATGATGCTTATCAGGTGACTCAGGCCTTCTTGCTGCTGCTTCAGGTGCTGCGGGAAGTGGATTTAAAGAAAAGGTTAACGCAGTGCAACCTGACAGATGAATAGGTCTAAAAGCTGCTGGAGTGCAGAGGCCCTGGTACGCTGACAAACCCTGTATAATTTTACGGTAAGAAGAAACAGCACTCTGACCAGCGCTAGCCTCACTGTGTAGAGTAGCTTTGTGCAATCTTGATTTGACGTGATGTTGTCAAAAGAAGTAAAACTGACTTGATCGTCACAAACCTGAAAGCCCCCTCCAAAGCTGAACAGAGCTCCCAGGGAATGCCAGGAGGGGTTGAACTGTGCATTTTCAGGAGTACCCTTGCCCTTGGTGGGCAATACTCACTTGCTTGATTTCCCTTAAGAGATCCGCATCCACGTAGTAGCGCTCCTCTGCTCTCACGGCTCCAAAGTGGTTTTGCATCCTGATCTGGGACATGAGCTCGTTGAGTCTGCCCTGCAGGGACAGATGAGAAGCAAAGGGCTTAGTGCTGCTCATTCCAGGTTCGCCTCACTTCTTGAGAAGTAGGTCTAAAGCTTATTAAAATATTTAATAGTTTGGGATAATGAAAATAAATTTTATATTTAATATTAATGGAATTACTGCACATTAAAAGTTCTAAAACGCTCAAAGGTATGCCACCAATGAGGCAGCAAAAAGCATGACCCTGTTATTTAGAAACACTGCTTGTAAGTTTTCTCCAAGTGCAACACAGAAAGTGGGAAAGTTAATTTGCAATGATTTATGGGGGGGGCAGAAATAAGGTTGCTGTGCAAGGTTCTGGTAATCGCTCACCTTGAACTGCGTGGGCGCGTTAAGCTCGCACTGGATTGTGTCTAACTGTACACGAAGCTGCTCCTCGTCCGCCTGGATGGCATAGCCGCTCTTCCTCTGGATTTCCTGCTTGATTAACACCTGCAGAAGAAGCCACGGAGAATCACCGGGGAAGCCCTGCTCTGCTCTCATCTCCCTTGTCTAGCCTCTCGCCAGTCACGCTTGATCCATTTGCAGGTCGGCACCTCACCACCAGCCCTCGGCTCTGGGTAAGGGGGAATTAGGGTCCAGGGGGATTATTCCTGACAGGTCTGTGCATGTGTTAAGGCACAGCGCGCGTCAGCTCCGTGCCCGGCCCTGGCCGCGGTGCTCGCTGTGCTGTTTGGGGCAGGCCCCCTACCTGGAGAGTGCGGTGAGAGAGCTTCATCAGCTTCCTCTTGTACTGCGCGATTTTCGCCATGGTGGTTGTCTGGTTTTTCTGCAGCTCACTGATATCTTCGGATATGATCTGCAGAGGAGATGAGCGCGTTGGAAAGGGCGACGCTTTCCGGTACCATGCCGCATAGATCCAATCTCACACTAGCACCGGAGCTCCTCAGGGTCTGGCAGCCTCGGGTGCCCAGGGAGGCTCTGCTTGCTTGCTGCTTTCATGCACAGCAGAGCAGTAACACCACAATAAGCTTGGGCAAAGCAAAGCAAAACTGAAAACTGTATCGCTCACATGTTTGTTCCTCAGAGCACAGAAATAGAGGAGGAATATAATAGAGAACAAAAAGAGATGCCAGCTTCTAGAGAAACAAGGATAATCAGGGTGTTTCAAAGTTACAGGTAACACGAGCTGGACTGGAATTCTGCGGATTAACGGTCATCCACCAGGTCCTCTGTAATTAGCAGAGGCCTAAGGGCCCCATCAAGAGCAGCCCTTTATTTCTCCTTCCTTTTGCAGGCTAGAAAGGGAAATTGATACTGCATGTGCGGGGCTGCTCGGGCCCCCGCATCCACTCCCTGAGGTTCCCCATGTGTGAGGGCTCAGGATGATGCAGATACCAAGTGCTCAGTTTCTTTACAGCTCATGACAACCATGAAGGAAGTCACTCTCAGGTATCTGTAACCACTTGAGGGTGTCTCCATTGCTCACCTGCAAAAATAAAATAAAATAAAATAAAATAAAATAAAATAAAATATGCCCAGCAGGCAACTCTGTATGTGTGGGTGCAGCAGGAGCTGTGCAGCCAGCAGAGGTGAGTAAAAGCAGTGTGTTTTGTACTGTCTCCCTCCTCAGCAGCAGCGAATCCCAATACAGGAAGGGAACCTCACATCCAAGCGGGTTTGGTGCTGCTTGGTCATCTGATCTTGCACCTTCAGTCGTCTCAGCAGCTCCTTGAACCCCACCATTGGCACAGGAATAAGCCTGCAAGAATGGATTATGGCTTATAACATGTCTTATAACACATGTTTATAGCACACAGCTGTTGTAAACAGAATATCCTCTCAGTGCGTTACAAGTGGACGTATGACTTAGTCATTTCACAGTCTTCACTTATTCCTAAAAATGGTAACAGAAGTGAGTCCAAGTTCCGTGTAGCTACTGGTATGTGCAAGGCTACCCCACTTTTCCAGCTGTTTAAATGACAGGATATGATGAAATAGGTGTTTGCAAAATATACTTTAAGAATTAACTTAGGTATCAGATGTTTTCACTGCAAGTCAGTGAGTTGTGGATACCTAGGGGGCTGGCCTCTCTAGTAACTACAAGTAGATATTGAGGAGAGCAAGTTATCGTGTAAGTGGCTCTCTAACAGTTATGCTGATCAGTCTGCATTTCTCCCGTCTCCAACGAACTTCATATTGTAACACTTGTTTGTTAGACTTACTTGTCAGGATCAGGATTATCGACTTTGGCTTGCTCCCAGATAATAGGATCGACACCTGAGGAAACAAAATCACACGTTGGACATGAATGACATGTGCTGTGAAATATGCCCAATGCTGTGAAAATAAAGGCAATGCATCTTTGTGTGTAACTATGTGGGGAGTTAGTGTGAGAAAGAGGTAGGTGGGATAAAGAAGGGAGAGAAAGAAGTAGAGAGTGAGAGATAAGGGCTGAGCCAAGGGGCTAGAGAGGTAGCAGAGAAAAGGGGAGAGAGAGGAGGTGTAAGTGGGAGCGACTGAGAAAGACTGACAAATATTGATGAGTGGGTTTGAAAGGGAGAAGAGTCTGGTCAGTTTCTTGAGAACAGAATAGGGAGGGAGGGAGGAAGAAGACAAATTACAAAGAAAGAAAAAGACAGACACAAAGACAGACAGACACAGACAAAGACAGACAGACACAGACAGAAACAGACAAAGACAGACAGACACAAAGACAGACAGACAGACACAAAGACAGACAGACACAAAGACACAGACAGCCAGAAAGCCAGAAAGACACAGACAGAAAGCCAGAAAGACAGACACCGACAGACAAAGACGGACAGAGAGACAGACGGACAGAGAGACGGACAGAGACAGACAAAGACAGACAAATATGGACGGACAGAAAGACAAAGACAGACACAGACAGACACAGAAAGACAAAGTTGGAAAGATGGAAAGACAGAGACAGACAGACAAAGACAACGACAGACGGACAGACGGACACAAAGACAGACAAAGACAACGACAGACGGACAGGCGGACAGAAAGACAGGTGGACAGACAGAAAGACACAGAATGACAAACGGACAAAGACAGATGGAAAGACAGACGGACGGACAGAAAGACACGGATGGCAAGATGGACAAAGACAGAAGGAGGGAAGGAAAAGATGGACAGACGGAAAGACAAAGACAGACGGAAAGACAAAGACAGACGGAAAGACAAAAAGACAAAAAGAAAGACAAAAAGACAGAAAGACAAAGACAGAAAGAAAGCCAGGAAGACAGACAGACGCAAAGACAGAAAGATGGACAGACAGATAGACGGACAGAGACAGACAAAGACGGACGGACAGAAAGACGGACAAAGACGAAAGACAGACGGACAGAAAGACGGAAAGACAGACGGAAAAACAAAGACAAAGACGGACAAAGGAAGACGGACAGAAAGACAAAGACAGACGGAAAGACAGACAAAGACGGACGGACAGACAGAAAGACAAAGACAGACAAAGACACAAAGACACAAAGACAAAGACAGGCGGACAGACAMAGAAAGACGGACGAAAAAGACGGACGAAAAAGACGGACGAAAAAGACGGACGAAAAAGACGGACGAAAAAGACGGACGAAAAAGACGGACGAAAAAGACGGACGAAAAAGACGGACGAAAAAGACGGACGAAAAAGACGGACGAAAAAGACGGACGAAAAAGACGGACGAAAAAGACGGACGAAAAAGACGGACGAAAAAGACGGACGAAAAAGACGGACGAAAAAGACGGACGAAAAAGACAGAAACGGAAGGAGGGAAGGAAAAGACAGACAAAGACAGAAAGACAGGCGGACAAAGACAGACGGACAGACAGATAGAAAGATGGACACAGACAGAAAGACACAGACACAGATGGACACGGACGGACAGAAAGACAAAGACAGGCAAAGACGGACAGACAGAAGGACAGACAGACGGACAAAGACGGAAAGACAGACAAGGACAGGAAGACAGACGGAAAGATGGAAAGACAGACATAAAGGAAGATGGAAAGACAGAAACACAGAAAAAAGACAAAGACAGACAGATGGATAGACGGACAAAGATAGACGGACAAAGACAGATGGAAAGACAGACAAAAAGACAAAGACAGATAGATGGACAGACAGAAAGATAAATGGACAAAGACAGACGAAGACAGAAAGACGGACAGACAGATGGAAAGACAGACAAAGACAGATGGACAGAAATACACAGATAGACACGGACGGACAGAGAGAAAAGGAAGGAAGGAACAGACAGACAGAGGCGGACAGACAGAAAAACAAAGACAGAAAGATGGTAAGACAGACGGAAAGAAGGAAAGACAGATGGAAAGACGGACAGATGGACAAAGACAGATGGGAAGACAAAGACAGATGGACAGACGGAAAGATAGACAAAGACGGACAAAGACAGACAGACGAACAGAAAGACAGAAACAGAGGAGGGAGGGAGGGAAGGAGGGAATAGACAGACGGAAAGAAAAAGAGAGAAAGAGAGAGAGAGAAATAGAGAAAGAAAAAGAGAAAGAGAAAAAGAGGGAAAGAGGGAGAGAGAGAAAGAGAGAGAGAAAGAGAGAGAAAGGGAGAGAGAGAAAGGGAGAGAGAGAAAGGGAGAGAGAGGGAGAGAGAGAAAGGGAGAGAGAGAAAGGGAGAGAGAGAAAGGGAGAGAGAGAGAGGGAGAGAGAGAGAGGGAGGGAGAGAGGGAGGGAGAGAGGGAGAGAGAGAGGGAGAGAGGGAGGGAGAGAGGGAGAGAGAGAGGGAGAGAGAGAGGGAGAGAGAGAGGGAGAGAGAAAGGGAGAGAAAGAAACAGGAGGGAAGGACGAGAAAGACGGACAGATGGAAAGACAGAAGGAAAGAGAAAGACAGACAGACAAAGAGGAAGACAGAGAGACAAAGACAGAAATACAGAAAAGGAAAGGCAGGCGGAAAGACGGATGGACAAAGACAGACGGACAGGCAGACAGAAACAGAGGAGGGAAGGAAGGGAAGGAATAGACGGACAGAAAGAGAGAGACAGAAAGACGGACGGACAGAAGGAAACAGAGGAGGGAAGGAAGGAATAGACAGGCAGAAAGACAGACAGAAAGATGGAAAGACAAACACAGAAAGACAGAAACACAGAAAGAAAGAAACAGAGACAGTAGGGAAGGACGGAGGGAGGACGAGAAAGACAGACGGAAAGACAGAAGGAAAGACAGAAAGACAAAAAGACGGACAGACAAAGAGACAGACAAAAACGGGCGGAAAAGGGACGGACAGACGGATGGAAGGACAAAGACAGATGGACAGACGGAAACAGAGGAGGGAGGGAAGGGAGGGAAGGGAAAGAAGGAGGGAAGGAATAGACCGACAGAAAGAAAGAGATAGACGGACAAAGACAGACGGACGGACAGAAAGACAGACGGACAGAAAGACAAAGACGGAGGGAAGGAAAAGACAGACGGAAAGACAGATGGAAAGAAGATGGAAAGACAGAAACACAGACAGACGGAAAGACGGACGGACAAACACAGAAAGACGGACAGACAAAGACAGAAAGATGGACAGAGAGACGGACAAAGACAGACGGACAGAAAGATAGAAAGAGGGACAGAAAGATGGACACAGAAAGACACAGACACAGACGGACAGACAAAGACAGATAGACAGACAAAGATGGACAAAGATGGACAGACAGACGGACAGAGAAGGAAGGGAGGGAGGAAGGAACAGAAAGACAGAGACAGAAGGACGGAAAGACAGACAAAGATGGATGGACAGATGGACAGACAGACAAAGACAGATGGAAAGATGGACAGGCAAAGACAGACAGAAAGAAACAGAGGAGGGAGGGAGGGAGGGAAGGAGGAGAAAGAAAAAGAAAGAAAGAAAGAAAGAAAGAAAGAAAGAAAGAAAGAAAGAAAGAAAGAAAGAAAGAAAGAAAGAAAGAAAGAAAGAAAGAAAGAAAGAAANAGAAAGAAAGAAAGAAAGAAAGAAAGAAAGAAAGAAAGAAAGAAAGAAAGAAAGAAAGAAAGAAAGAAAGAAAGAAAGAAAGAAAGAAAGAAAGAGAGAAAGAGAGAAAGAGAGAAAGAAAGAAAGAAAGAAAGAAAGAAAGAAAGAAAGAAAGAAAGAGAGAAAGAGAGAAAGAAAGAAAGAGAGAAAGAAAGAAAGAGAGAAAGAGAGAAAGAGAGAAAGAGAGAAAGAGAGAAAGAGAGAAAGAAAGAAAGGAAGGAAGGAAGGAAGAAAGGAAGGAAGAAAGGAAGGAAGGAAGGGAGGGAGGGAGGGAGGGAGGGAGGGAGGGAAAGACGGAAAGACAGACGGAAAGACGGAAGGAAAAAGACAGACGGAAAGACAAAGACGGATGGACAGACAGAAAGACAAAGAGAAAGACAGACAAAGACAGAAAGGGAAAGACAGACGGAAAGACAGAAAGAAGAAGACAAAGACAGAAGAAGACAGACGGACAGACAAAGAGAAAGAAAGAAAGGGAAAGACAGAAGGACAAAGACAGATAGACAGACGGACAGACAGAAACAGATGAGGGAAGGAGGGAGGGAACAGACGGACAGAAGAAAGAGACAGACAGAAAGACGGACAAAGACGGACAGACGGAAAGAAAGACGGATGGACAGATGGAAAGACAGAAACAGAGGAGGGAAGGAGGGAATAGACAGACGGACAGAAAGAAACAGACAGAAGGAAAGACAGACAAAGAAACACAGAAAGACAGACGGAAACACAGAAAGACAGAAACAGAGACAGGAGGGAAGGAAGGAGGGAAGGAAGGAGGGAAGACGAAAAGACAGACGGAAAGAGAAAGACAGACGGAAAGACAAAGACAGAAAGAGAGACAGAGAGACACAGACGGACGGACAGACCAAGACAGATGGATGGACAGATGGGCAGAAAGACAGAAACAGGAGGGAAGGGTGGAAGGAAGGAGGGAGAGAGAGGGGGGGGAAGGAAGGGAGGAAGGGAAGGAATAGACAGAAAGACAGACAGACGGACGGACAAAGACAGATGGAGAAAGACAGACGGACAGACAGACAAAGAAGGACAGACGGAAAGAAGGACAGACAGACGGAAAGACAGAGGAGGGAAGGAGGGAATAGACAGACGGGAAGGAAGGAGGGAAGGGAAGAGGGAACAGACGGACAGAAAGAAAGAGAAAGACGGACAAAAACAGACGGATGGACAGACAGACGGACAGACGGAAAGAAAGATGGATGGACAGATGGAAAGACAGACAGAAACAGAGGAGGGAAGGAGGGAATAGACAGGCGGACAGAAAGAAACAGAAGGAAACACAGAAAGAAAGATGGAAACAGACAGGAGGGAAGGAAGGCGGGAGGACGAAAAAGAGATGGAAAGACGGAAAGAGAAAGACAGACGGAAAGACAGAAAGACAGACAGAAAGACAAAGAGAAAGAGAGACAGAGAGACAGAGAGACAGAGACAGAAAGACAGAAAGGGAAAGACAGACGGAAAGACGGACGGACAGACAAAGAGAGACAGATGGACAGACGAAGACAGATGGGCAGAAAGACAGAAACAGAGGAGGGAAGGAGGGAGGGAAGGAATAGACAGATGGACAGAGAGACATACAAAGACAGATGGAAAGACGGACGGACAGAGACAGACAGACGGAAAGACAGAGGAGGGAAGGAAGGAATAGACAGACGGGAAGGAAGGAGGGAAGGAGGGAATAGACAGACAGACGGACAAAGACAGATGGACGGACAGACAAAGACAGACGGAAAGACGGACAGACGGAAAGACGGACAGACGGAAAGACGGACAGACGGAAAGACAGAGGAGGGGAGGAGGGAAGGAGGGAAGGGAGGGACAGACGGAAAGGCAAAGAAAGAGAAAGACAGAAGGAAAGAGAAACACAGACGGAAATACAGACAGAAAGACTGACAAAGACAGACGGACAGACAGATGGATGGACAGACAGAAAGACAGACGGACAGACAGAAGAATGGAAAGATAGACAGAAAGACAAAGACAGACAGACAAAGACAGAAAGACCTGTGCCACAACCCATTCCAGACAGGAGTTTCACAATCTTGCACTTTTCCAAGCCTTTGCCTGATTTACATATTTAGTGGATCAATTTACATATTAAATAAGCTCACAAATATCACACCTCTTATGACTTAATAGTCATCAACAATCATCAATATCCATAAGACCTCACATATATCCATAATACGTTTCATGAATATTCATGAGTGCCCTGCGATATTGATTGCGAGCTATTATAATTTATAATTACAATTTATAACACTTCATGCGTATTTATGCAGTTATTTAATACTACATTTCATTATCTATGCCAGCTCATCAATATTTATGAACATCATGAATACCTATGAGGTTCCTGAATATTCATCAAAGCTCATTATTATTCACTTGACCATTATTCACAGTGCTCATTAATAATTATGAGATGTGATTAATATTTATGAGCACTCATGATTAATATTTACGAACTGCTGAATATTTACAGATGGTCCTGAATATTTATGGCATCTTTTTCAGGCTATTCCTGCTTATGACTTGATCATGCTATGCTACGATCAAACTGTGATCATGGCTATTATTTATATATATATATTTCTTTCTTATAACAGAAAAAGCACAACCCAGCACAGACCATAGATCCCTGATAACAAAACTCTAATCCCACCCCCTCCCCCCGGTAAATCTCAGCCCTGTGCCCTCCTTCAACCTGGAAAAAAAGAAAGGACAGGGAATCCCCCCCACACACACACACACACAAACAGAAAACCAGACACAAAAGCAAACACAAGAACAGATATTACTGCACACAAACTACTACATACAAAACAAACATAAACAGGACCCAGACGCATAAGCACACACACAATAAAAAACTCAACAAAAACATACAAACAAAAATACCCAAGAAACAAG
>NW_020455548.1:221016-259620 GCF_003342845.1 Nothoprocta perdicaria
AAAATAACACTGAAAAGCCCCAAAAGAAAACTGGACACCCAACCACACTAAAAAGAACAAAATACAACCGACAAACACACAAACTAAACATAAAACACAGAGAAAAAAAAAAAAAGCTACAAAAGCACCTACAATAAACCTAATACAACAGACGACCAGTCCAACAATCCACACAGGAACAAGCGCCCCACTAGCTCTGCAGTAGCCCCGCTCTGCCCCATGTGCCAGGAGCAGCTAGCTGTGCTGAGGTGCAGGGAGAAGGCAGAGCGGAGCCGGAGCCCCGGCTGCTGCTGTTTGTGAGGGCCCTGCCTGGTGGCTCCTCCTCACGCATCCCGGATCCCAGGGTGCTCCCGCAGAGCGGCGCACGGGGCTACGTACCGGCAGGCGGGTTCTGCAGGAGCTGCTTCACCTGCGCGGGGGACAGCTCCGTCCTGGCCATGGCGAGCGTGACGCCCAGCTGCTGCAGCGACGTCTTGATATTGCCTTGCTCAAAGTGCGCGTGCAGCGTCGTGGCCGGGACCCGCCGCGAGGTGCCGTTGGGCGAGCGCTCCACAACGTAAATGATGACTTCGGTCCTGAGGAAGGCGAGGGGGCACCGTGAGCGAGGCCAAGGGCGGCAGCTTCCACCCGACCCCACAAAACCCAAAGCCTCTCCGAGCTCAATCTCAACTCGCTTTAGCCAATTGAGATACTAAATCGCAGTAAAACAAGAGAAAGTAGCCACATGACAACAGCACAAACCAATGCACTGGAATAAACATAGGGTCGACCCTTAATAAAACAGAGCAATGCAGAAAAGGGCAAAACCGAGTCCCGGCCACATACTGGTCATCCGGCATTGTTCTGACCCCTTCCACGTTGACAGTGAGAGTCTGATTTCCTCCCAGAAGTTTGTGCAGTGATTCCACTAGCTGCTGCTGCTGGCTGCGGATGTCTGCTTCTTTCCTGTTGAACACCAAGACCACCAGGCCGTCCTCATCCTTGTTGTTGGGCATCAAACTGTACCCCACAGCCTGCAAATCAACAAAGAACAGGCAGATGTTACTCAGCAAACACATACCCATGCAGCCTAAAGAGGTGAGATTAAGTTAGGGTAAATTCCTCAGCTTTGACAACAACTGCAAACACAAATCAGGCTTACTTTAGGAAGTACACTCACAAGGCAATCAGTTTTTAGGTATTCCTTCCCCTCCTTTGGTGAAGGGAGGTGAATTCAGCAGAATGTTTGTGGCACTTCACAACTGCTCTCAGTCGGGAACATCCATTCACACAAAAGTGTTTTGCAACATTAAATTTCCAGATGTCCCAGTGAAAAACAGTCACTAAAATAATGCTAATAATGCACCAATTCTACGGATTGTATATTCCTCTATGTGTATAATCATCTATGGATTTCTGGAATTCACACTTAGTATTTTCTTACTGTGATCTAGAGAGCTTACAGAAAACTCAAGCTCATCATTTTCTAAGCAGTAAGCAGTTCTAAGCCATACTACCCCTGAGACCATTTCTGTATTGTTCTGTTCACTTGTTTGTCTTTCTGTTTCTTTGTTTTAAAAGAACTACCCTGATTTATTTACCAGATGTAATAATGTCAAATTACAACATTTAAAAAAAATCATCCTAGTTATTCAAAGGCTAAAAGCTTCTATTAGGCTAAAGACTGTATGCACCTCGGCTCACATCACACTGGTATTGCGTAAAAATGAATTATTTCACTCCTTTTGAAACCCTGGGTAACTCCATTCCTCTTGGATGTCTGATGCTGATGGATGTAACAAAGCAACCTGCTACAACGCTTTGTGCTGACACTGTGGCTAACTTGAGAACTTCTTTTTGTTTAAACAATACAATAAATAGAAAAGTTATGAAACCTCTAGGCTACCTAGCAACTTCCATGAAAGCAAGTTTTGCAAAGATTTTATGAAAAAATCTCCTGATTTGTGCCTCATAACAAGTCTTAACTAAGCATGACCTACATTCAAATTAGAAACTTTGCACTTCAAAGAATGAGCTCAGAAAAGGAGGCTATTGCCATGCCTGACCTGATTGTGCTTCTAAGTCCTAAGCTTAGCACAAGAGTCAGCAGATACGAGATTTGTAGAGGATGAGGAGCTACCTATTCCTCGCTGACATGACAACTGGGTTGAGGGGTAACTGCCGAGCATATCCTGCACGGAATGAAGGCAGCTTTACCACTCGCAGAGAACAACCCACAGGCTCTCTGCTCTGTACAGGCCACGTTCGCAGAGTTGAACACCTTCAAACGCACATCAAAATTGCACAGATTTCCTCCAAAATATGGTTTCGGGCTACTCTTAACAAGTAAAACCACCACAGCTCAAACGAGACGTTTAGTCGCAGAACTAGCAAGAGAGCCTCAAGTCTGGCTCTGGGTGGGCATGTACAAGCGACACGGTACCTTAAATCTGCAGAAGGGGTTTTCCTGCGTGAACTCCACCGGAGCGATGTTGTTGTTGAAGTAGCCTTTGCCCGTGCCCCAGAAGGCCTGCAGCTGATTCCACTTGGCCAGCAGAGTGTCCCTCTCGTCGCCCAGGAGCGTCGGGGCCGAGAGGGCGCTGGCCGTGTTGATGAGCTGGTTGGACTGCACCGCCGTCTGCGTGGGCTGGCTGAACAAGCTGCTCCCCAGCGCTGCGGCACAGAGCGGGGCTCGCGTGAGCTCCTGCCTTACACAGCCCCCCGTTCCCAGCAGGACCGCTCCGGGTTTTGGGAAGCGGCACAAGCACGCTGCACAGGGAAATCAACACCTACTATGTTCTTTATTAAAAGCATCGTTTACATCTAGTCTTCCCCAGTAACAGTAATTACTGACTGCTGAATTAGAAGAAAATGCTAGCTCTTTTTTCTTTAAATGAGAGCTCTGTGCTCACCCACTACACGATCTCCTACCTTCACTGTTAAGGGCTCTGTTAAAACACATCTGTCAAAACGTCAGAGGACTCAGAGCCTGCAGCTGCTCCTTATCTAATTTTAGTCTGAATCAAGTACAGTACCATGTTCCCAGGCACAAACAAACAGAAGGCCACACTTACTAGTCTGCTGCTGCTGCTGTTGCTGCTGGGTCCCGAAGCCTCCAAAGCCCAACCCTGTGCTTAGGCCAGTACCCAAGCCGGTTCCAGTTCCAGTGCCAAAGCAGGTGCCAAACCCAAAGCCTTTGTTCTGGGTAGCACCAAAGAGCCCTGAAAATGAGACAAGAGTTACTGAGCCAAGTGGGAGAAGGCTGCAAAACATGAAGTGTTGCTGATGTCAAGCTTAATTCCAAGGCAACTGCTTTCAGCTTTGTGCGCCCTTACCGCTGGTGCCTGTATTGGTGGGAGCAGAAAAGCTAAACGCCGACCCCGCAGTGGTGGTAGTTGTCCCAAATCCTCCGAAAGCACCTAAGGAAAGAGCACACAAGTGAGATGGACACAGGCTGCGAGCCCTGGCCGCGCGAAACGCGACTCGCAACCGTGTGCATCACGCATGGGATGAGGGGAGATGGGGACAAATGGATGCCGAATGTTACAAGCATGGACTTGACACTGATCACGGTGACCGGGTTCGTTATCCACGAAAATGGGAAAGAAAATGTAAACCAGAAAGCCAACACATCTGCAGTGTGCGAGAAATGCAAATAATAATAATAAAAAAGCAGTGGTTAACAAGATAGTGCTTTCCTATGGAGACATGCTGTCCTCATCCCCGGTCACACCTAACGCTAGGATCTCTTCCCAAGAATACTTCAGAGGGTGGTGCTGCTAGCTGTTTTAACAAGTGATCTGGTATCCTGCGAGTTTCTGAGACACTGTAAGTCTCACGAGCAGCAACAGGCAGAAGCTGAGCCTGAGGAGGTCAGAGCCAGGGGCCGGAGCAGCAGCGTCGTCCCGGCCACGCCGCTCCCTGCGCGCAGGCAGCCCGAGGTGCACAGGCCGCAGCGGGGAAGCCGCGCGTTGCCCAAGGGAGCGGCAGGAGCAGCACGCGGCCCCTTCCAGCTCGCAGGGCAGGGAGATGCGGCCTTCCTGTCGGGCGGGCGATGCCCCCTGGGCTGGGGGTCTCCTGCCTCTGCCAGCCTCATCGGCATCATCCTCAGCCCCTCGAGCTGCACAGGATCAAGCAACTCCGTGCCCTGCTGCCTCCAACCTGCAGTCGCAGGACGACTGACAGTGGTAGAGGAGGCACTGCCACGGCCAACTCACACCCAACTGCTGCGGCCTGAGACTTACTTCTGCACTTACCATGCTCCTGCACTGAAAACCAAAAAGACTGAAACCAAAACTCACCTGCACTTGCATTTTATTTTCATTCACTTATTTGTCATTCCAAGTATCACGCTTTGTACAGCTGGACAAAAGCAGGTGTTCCCTCTGACACTCAAGGGTCAGTCCTGCTCGGCACTGAGGAGCTGGACTGGCAGTACCATCACACAGCACAAGGTGTAGAGAGCTTCACAACTTGTGTCCTCCCTCAGAAAAGGCTCTAAACCTGCAAACTACTAAGTAAAAATAAGATTCCAAGCTGTCTTGGGGAGCTGCTCAAATTCAGCTCAAGAAACACAGTTCCACAGCATTCACACCAAGTGAAAACGCAGTGGGATCCTGCAAGTGCACGGGGCAGGAAAGGGCGCTGCAACGCGGGGCGCAGTGACACCATGCGTGCAATGAGCAGAACTCCTATACGAGCAGCTGCAACGAGAGCCAGGGCCTGATGCTGCGCAGTTAGGCACTTCCTTGTGGAATGGAAAAGATCTAAGATGGGATTATATCAGCCGATCACTCAGAATCAAGGGATCTACACTGGACCATGAATACTTTTGGGACAAACCCCCCATCCAGAGGCTCTTTGGGAGGCGGCCTGGACTTGAGCCTGGGCTCACTCAGGACCCCGGGGCTCCAGCGAGGCCGGTTACTCTTGTGCTGATCGTATACAATCTGTTTCTCCACAGAAACAACTGGTGCATTCATGACAACCAACAGGAGGCCAATGAGACGACACGGGAAAGATGGAAAACGGCAGGGCAGCAGTCCAAGAATCTCTCCTAAGGAAACATGGCACTAGGGACCAATAATCTGTGATTATTCCCCATCGCCCGGATCTGTACAGACAGCGGACGTTTCAGCTCACACAAGTAATCGAGGCTTCCCTTTAGACCAGGCAGAATGGGAAAGATTCCATGATTTGTTTCCATTTCAGCAACTAAGAGTTTGGCAGACAGTGATCTTTGTTTTTTCCCCCTCAAGAGCTTCTTTTTTTCTTGAGAAATTAATAGGGAGAATAATCTACAAGACTAAGGCTCCCAAACCCATTCCAATCCATTCCAGTTTCAGAGCTTTTCTGTCCAATTCCTCCTGAATATAAGGTATGATTAGAACTCAATACAGACTCTCCGTTAAGAACACAATTCTTGGACCCCTGCTATTAACATTCATTACAGAACGAGCACGTATGTGTTATCTACCTGCACTTGCCAGACTGTTACCAAAATTGAATGGTGGAGTCGAGGTAGTGGAAACACCAAAATTCCCAATATTAAAATTCACTGCAGGATTAGCAGTTAAGCCGAAACCCCCAAAATTAAACCCACTGGCAGTAGAGTTTGCGGTCTCAAGCCCACCAAATCCTGACAAGCGGGAAGCAGAGAAAGAGCAAGGCAACGTTAGTTTGAAGTAAAAGGAAAGTTCAGCAAGTAAAAGATCAAATATTTTTCCATCCTACCAGAGACAAGACAGGCATAGTTAAAAACCAAGAGTAGGAAGTTAACAGATATTAATAAGCATTTACTGAACACAAGCAGGACAACTATAAGCTTAATGTTTGATCTGCTCTCCTCGCATCTCTACTGTGCTGTGTATAAAACATTAGTGAATTTTCCCATCGTATTTCAAAGCTAAACAGGAAAGTTTCTATGCAATTAAGCATAGTTTCCATTACTAGTGCTTTTAAACCCCCTACAACTGTGGGATAGGGTGGCATCAGTACCAGCGGGTACAGTTATCTCACAAGCGACCAGGAGGGTGAAGATAAAGCACCTTCTGGCCCTCGGCGTCCGCTCTGGCCACAACCACCAGAGCTGCTGGATCATCTTCAACAGTGCCGGCTCTCACAAAGAGCCCTTTAGGGCCTGCCAGCACCAAGGTGGCTTCCCAGTTTCTCTCTGTCCACCCTGGTGCGTGCACATCTGACACCTGATGCACCCAAATTTTGGGGGGCTAAGAAAAATAGGTTAATAGTGGTACTCATAGCGGGAAAAGGGCCTTGTGCGAGGCAGACAACAGGGACTGACCGCTTGGGTGCGGGCTCAGTAAACCCAACGGCCCCCTGCACGAGCACCAAGAGGTTCTCTCTGCCCTTCAGACAAGCCAGAAAGTCAGTACCTATCACCCGGACAGGACAAGACAGACAAGGGCTCGTGCATCAACCCACAGGGAGCCAGCAGCAATGACAAGCCACCCACAGACAGTGCACTAAAGCCACGACCGCTCGACCCCCTTGACTGAGTATAATTTTACTAAATGAGAGCCAAAAGGCTGCAGTCTGCGCTTTACTGCCACGTTTAGCTGTCACTGGACAACAACAATAAAAAAATAAAGGCAGGGGAAAAAGAGTCTTTTACTCTCCACATCCCTGATGCCGTTTTGCACCACTCAGGAAGGACCCCCACCCATTTGTCACCCCTAGAGCAGCATCACCGAGCCAGAAAGGCTCGGCCTGAAGGATCGCGGCTGCACAGCAAGGCGCCCCTGCGCCTGCTGCTGTGCCCACGAGGGAGACGAGCGTGTGCGTGGGGGGGCAACAAATCAAAAATAAATAAATAAATAAATAAATAAATGGGACGGGGGGACCGGCCGCCAGAGGGACAAACGTGCGCCCCAGCTGCCCGGGGGACACACGCAGCGGGGCCGCCCCTCCTCCCGCGACGCCGAGGCGACCGTTGCGACCGTTACGAGCTCGGCCGCGAGGCGGGTGGGGGAGGGAGGGAGGGGATGCTGGTGCGCGGCCGTTGGGGGCCGTGCCGCGAGGCCGAGGGGCGCGCGGAGGGGAGAGGGGCGCCCGCCCTGCCCACCCGCCAGGCCCCGCGCTCACCGGAGGGGTTGGCGGCGCCGGCCCCGGCCGCCGCGCCGAAGTTGAACGCCATGGCGGCGACTGGAGGAGCGCGCGGCGCCGCAGCCGTCCGGCTGGAAACAAGCGGCGCGCGCCGGAGCTCTTCTGGGGTGCACCAGCCACGTCCGGGGCAAGCAGCGCCCCCTGAACCGCGCCGCGGAGGGGCGGGGCGCGGCGCCGCGCGGGGACGGGCGCAGCCACGCGCTAACCGTCCCAACGGCCGCCGCGGAGGGGCGGGGCGCGGCGCCGCGCGGTGACGTGCGCAAGCACGCGCTAACGGTCCCAACAGCCGCCGCGGAGGGGCGGGGCGCGGCCCCGCGCGGTGACGTGCGCAGCCACGAGCTACCAGTCCCAACCGCCGCCGCGGAGGGGCGGGGCGCGGCGCGGCGCCGCGCGGTGACGTGCGCAGCCACGCGCTAACGGTCCCAACCGCCACCGCGGAGGGGCGGGGCGCGGCGCCGCGCGGTGACGTGCGCAAGCACGCGCTAACGGTCCCAACGGCCGCCCTCCTCCCGCCGCCCCCTGCGCGCGGCCCAGAGGTGAAATAACGGCGAGGCGCAGCGGAAACGGTCGCCTTTATTAGTGCCCAAGCAACGGTCGACAAGCGCCGGGCCCCGGTCCAGGCTGGGCACGGCCCCGCACGCCCACACTGCGTGCTGGGACACGCGTCCTCCTGCAGCCCCTGCCTGGGCGGCCACATCGGTGACCCTGTGTCATGAGTGTTACTAACCATCCGCACACACACAATGTGCCCAAGGGAGGAAAATACAGGGTTTAGTGTTTTGCTTACACATCATAGAGAACAAAAGGGCGCCTGGTGCGTTAAAGGACAGACCCAGAGCACTGGTGACACAGAAGCAATGCTGTAACCCCAGGGTGATAACTGTCCCCACAGTGTGAGCCATCAAACCAGCACTGCCTACCTCCGTGAGGAAGCTTGTCTCCGGCCCGGCTGGTGTCTTATTCATACAAAGAGGGGGCAAGATTCTGCTACAAAGCAGCAGATAGCAAAATACTGGTTTAATAACCCCAAAAGTAAGCAAAATACCAACAAAGCAGCAGGCTTGCTCTGTCTAAAGTGCTGTAGCCATTTCCCAAAGACATTTATGTACCTTGCTGCAAGGGGCAGTACTTTGCACTGAGGGTACAGTGTGCCACGAAGACACCCCCAGAGTGGAGCTGGCGCCTCTCAAGTCCTGGGTCAGGCTCTGTCTTGCCTCGGGCTCCCTCGTCCTTAAGACTGGCCCCCACCTGAGGTCACCACTGCCTGCCTTGGAGGTGGCTGAAGCCTCGCTGGCCAAAGCGCCTGTGGTGCAGAAGAAAGCTCTAGAAGGAAGCTTGCTGCTCATTTATTAAAGCAAAAGTTAAGACGGACGGTGGGATCCTGCGGGAAGACAGGGCACCCAGACTCAAGAAGGAAATCTCTCTCCCATAGCTCTGCTTGGCTGGTTAGGGCAGCCCCATAGCTTGGCATCTCCCCATACCAGCACATTGGTCTAGCTGTCCAGAACGATTACCTTAGGAAGGGAATTGCCTCCTGCTGGGTTCATTTGTCCCCTGTCCCCTTCCTGAACACCATAATTTGAGGGCAAGCTCTTCCAGCAGAACTGCTGGTAAGGGAACTAGGAAAAAAGAAAATCCCCTTCCAGACCAGCATTACTGTGAGAGCCTGGGACTGCGGTCGGTGCTTTTCAACAACGCAGCAAAGGAACACCTGTAATCACCATGAAACTGCCTGGCTGGAACTGCCTCCAAGCCAGCAAAGCTGCTGAGCCGCTGGCCAGCTAGGCAAAAAGACTAACCAAAACAATGCCTCTATTTTGAATAAAGTAACACTTTTTAAAATTTGATTCACTATCTTCATGTAATAGGAATACTTCTCCACGACAGTTCTTTTTCTTTTCACTGGGGAAAAATACTTTTGTTTCTAAAAATTAAACGTTAAAAATATGCTTTGGCATTTCCAGGCCATACACATACCTTAATGTGGAAGTCTGCTTGCATCCTAAACAATAAATATAACTGCCAAATCTTCATTCACATTAAACCACACAGTTGAAAATGTGACATAGGTATCAGAGAAAACAAGAACACCATTTTGTTCCCTCCACCAACAAGAACAAGGCTGCATTTTGTTCTGTAAGTTGAAGAAAAAAAATAATTAGGGATAAATGTATCACTAACATGCAATGGGGTCCTGTGCACGGTTAAAACAGATAAGAGGTTAAAAGGAAAACATGAAATCATTGCCAGCTTTTTCCCCTCACAATAGCTAGGTACATTTAACTCAGTTTCAGTGAACATTTTGGATTAGCTTTACACATCAGTCTTGTGAAAGGATTTAACAGTCAACACACGGTGGTAGTGAGAAGCCTGTAGTTCTCTACAGAGAAGACAGCACTCAGCCTACAGCAAATTTCTCAGGTGACACGGGAGCCTGTGGCACTGTAGCCTTCAGTACCCTGTGAAGGGGTTCTCCTCAGCCCACACTCCTAAGGCCATGTGCAAAGTTTACCCGCGTCATTCTTACAATCAATCAGGGCATTTTATTTTCACTGATATAGTGGTTATGGTCATCTATGGCTGTCAGTGCAGGTACAAATACAGTGCAGTGTTGAAAAAAAAAGCGGGATCTTGCGCAGTTTTAAAACATAGTTTTTAAGTTATAACTTAGCTGGTAAGAAAAGTCTCCTCCTTGCACCATTTTCCAAATTCTCTTCTATACCCCCAAGCAGTTTTACTTGACACGATCGTTCCTCCACAGTGGACAACGCTGGGTAGTGGTAGTTGGTATTAGGTCAGCTCTAATAGTTTATTCTCCAAGCTCACGTGTTAGGAAAGTCTACTAGGATGGCCTGATGAGCGGAGCCCTTTCATCTTCGGTGCTCTGAAAAAAAGGGGAAAACCACAAAACCAATGTAGAAAAACCATGAAATCTTTTGTTCTTTTAGTCACTGGGCAGTGTTCAAGAACATCCAAGACAAGTGGTATCAAGATACACATACAGCACCAGGAATATCCCACACAGGGGCCTCAGGCAGTGGAAATGGCGTGTCTGAGCCTGCCAGTACCACCGTCAGGCTCAAAAGGGCACAGGGAAAAGGATCAGGCTGTCACATAAGGGGGTCTGAACTACAGTCCCGAGCACAACTGCTCAGGGAAAGCTTCCTCAGTAGCAGAGCAAAAGACAAGAGTGAGGCTGCGGGATCCTCAAGCCACTGCCCGAGGACTTTAGACTGCGGGAGGGCATCAAACTGCCACGATGGCCACCGCACACCGACCCCGCACCGGCTCTCGCAGACTAAGACAAAGCGCGTGAACCGCTTGGCCAGACGCTCGCAGCGTGAGGGGCTTTGGGCAGGTGTGAGGGTGCGCTCAGCAAACACCGTGCAAGCCAAACCACACTAAAACTAGGCAACTACAGGGAGGAAACAGCCTGCTAGAGCACCCAGTCCATTTCTCTCACCAAAGGGTCCAAAATTCACCTCGTCTCAGCTCCTCTGCCTTGCCTATATGGCAGAGGTTTGGTATCAGCTTTAACATTGGTGGTGGACTTCTTGCACTTTATCCGTTAGGATCCTGTAGACAGGCTGTTTATTTTTATTTATTTATTTTTACTACAATTGGTAAGGAAATTAGGCATTGGAAATACTACCTGCCTTACCGTGTTTCTTGCATTAGCTGTACTCCTTTGGTGCACTTATTCTGAGTCTATTAAAACTTCCCTTCCCTAGAGAGGCCATTTTAAACAAAAACAACATATAAAAAAAAAGTTTGTGAAAACTGAAAAAGTAAAACCAACCAAAAGAAAAATCAAAGACAGGCAAACACAGAGCAAACAAGGATAAGTTCAAATGCTACTTACCTCTTCGCTTATACCACGGGACCTGCACACCAGCACAATAAAAACAATCCCGAAAACAATTCCTAGAGTCATGATAACGAAGGGGATTCCAGTTACAACGCTGGCTTCCAGCAGGACGTGCTTGAGTTTGTTGGCAGACCTTTCATCGATCAGCACGCTCTGGAGTAGAGAGGGATTAACATGGAAAGAAAAAAGATTAATTTCTGTTCTTCTATATAGTGAGCCACTGTATTGCTGTGAAGGAAACAACACTCCCTCAACTCTCTGCCTGTGCTTTATTACTTTTTGGTAGTTCTCTGATAAGAATTCTTCAGGCTCCTCGTGTGGCCAGGGGAATACCTCATCTGCTTTTCCTAGAGAAAGCAGTGATGCTGAATGCTACGTTTCAGATCACAACACCATAGGTCAGGAAGAATAATATGGTTCACCCAATCTAGTTCCGTATCGTCTGATCAATTCTGTGATCCAAGTGCAGTACAAACAAAAATCTGCTCCACAGAAGGTCTAACCTTGTGAGCCCCCAACTCCTCTAAGCAGCCGTTTCACTCACAGTCAGTATCTTTAAAACTACAAGGACTATGAGACACAGGGTGTTTTGCAGGACTTCGCCTAACAGTCTGCCAAAAACAGCTTCCCATCTCTCACTGCACAAAACATCAAGAAAAATTGGAACAGATGTATTTTTTGGTCACCTCAAAGACAGTGTTTCTGTAAGCATAAAATTATTGCAAATAAATAACAAAATTTACCTCATTTATATACATTACTGGGAAAACCAGCGTTCGGATGTTGCCTGTTTCACTGTGTTAAAAAAAAAAAAAAAAAAAGAGATTATGCTTTCACATCTTATTAACTTTTTCAACAGCTTCTGAAGGCTGACTGCAAGAGGAAACTAATGAAGAAACTGCCTCTAAACAAATTCTGGGTTGCCTTTTATTGTTAATATTCACCTCTCCCCCAGAGTAGATCAACCTCAGCCTCTAAGGGAGAAATCAATGTTTTAGGGGGAAACAATAACATAACCAGAGGATTTGGTGTGGAGAGAAAAAGATGGGCCCCTAAGAAGCTTACTATTAACAGACTGAAAGGCAAATTTGTTTCAGGCAGTGGGAATGCTAAGCTAAGCTGAAGGTGAACATTACTCATGTTTAACACTGCCACTATTGTCGGTACAACAGGCAGAGAGCAGCTAAAAGTGAAAAAAAATACAAGTTTGGTGCAATGAAATTACAGCTCGCTGATAAGCTGTGTTAAGCTAAGAGCTCCTGGACACTAGAAAATAACACAGTGGCATTGCACAGAGCTGTTACCCACCACCTCAAGAGGACCAGGTAGATAAAATAAGATTTTCGGGGGTTGTTTTTCTTTACAAGTTAAAACAGACAGCAAAACTATGCCAATAAATATAATCTCAGAGGCTGAGCTGATGTATGACACTGCTCACGCCAGACTCTGTCTGGACTCATACCTGCTTGTTTGGTTTCCATGTGAACACTGATAAGCTGCAACAACTCTTTTTAAAACATACTTGAGATATACACTCAGCAGCGGAAAACACTTACACAAATTCATGCAATTTTCTGACGTGAACATTGATCTGCATCCGCTTGGCTGCTCGCAGGACCAGCCCTGTCAGCTGGAAAACAAAGGAAGAGCAAATTAAAAACAATAAACATAAGAAGAATTTACAAGTATGCCAACTAGTATTTACACCGGCATGGACCTGCTTGGAGACCAGTGACACAATATGTGCACTGGTTGAGCTGGCCATGTGGCAGATCAGTGTTTAAAAGAAGAAAAGACCCACTTCAAAGTGTAATTTGTATCCCTCAACCAATATGCTCTTGAAACTCATTTATCTGGACTCTACACTGCCACCTAAGCTTAAGTGGTATCAAGAGGCTGCGTGGGAGAGAAGTGGCCATCGTGCTGCCTGTGCTGTGCAAACTCGCATGAGGGTGCAGAGGGATCCCCCTTCTTTCTGATCCCATTGCAGTTTTGGAAAAGGTGACCACATCCAGCTCATAGTTCTACTCCTTCAATACTGTTGGCAAATCTCTGTGAGGCATTTTAAGCATTTCTGCGACCACTTGAGCTTGGGTTTCAAGTGCCTGATCTCTCTTGTCCAGAGGTTAGCTAACATGTACAAATTTCGTGAGGATAAGACAGGGGCTGCTTGAATAAGCTGTCATGCCTCTACCATAAGACAAACCTTTATTTAAAAAAAGGGAAAAAACAGATAACTGACTATGACTTGTCACTACTGACCACAGGGAGTGGGAGCAAACAGCCACCGGAGCCATCCACCACAAGTGCTCTGACATCCCCAACAGCACATGCCCTAGAGCCCAGAGAGAGGAAGTAGGCAATTTCCTCCTGCTTTTGCTGCACATAACAGCTCCGTGAGTCACAGCACTGCATTTCTGTCAACTAAGTAGGTCATGATTTTGCTCCTTCCCTCAGTCTGCAGCCAGATGTGGCTGTCTAGGGAACAGCATAATACTCCAGTCCACTAGGTACTAAAAATGCTCTACTAGGCCTACTCATCGACTCCAACTTCCCCAAGGCACTGCCAGGGAAAGCATGTTCTGCTTTCCCAGGGAACGGGCCCCTGGGTAGCTGCCGAGCGGGACTGGACAGGGCACATGAACATAATTCACACACACTGTTCCCAGAAAAGCAGGGAACCAGAAAAGCGGGGGTAAAACCTGTTGTTTTCCAAGCTGCTACCTTCAAGACGTACAAGGTAGCACCACACAGGCTCAGGGCAGACTAAGGATCAGCTTATAAGGAATCCCATTTTACCCTAAAACTAAGCACAACATTAAGATTCTTGTGTTGCTTTCATTAGAGTTAACTCTGAGCAATATCCCAAAGTTTTCTCTTTTCCAGTATGGCACAGACAACAAACTGGAATCGCCTGCTCCATTTCTTTCTGTCATCCCACACTGAGATTACCCAGAACTCTGCGTGCTCCCGTAATTGACACAGACATCACACTTCTGTACCTCTCCTTACATGACTCCATGCTATCTAAATTGGGTCCAACATCCCTTGAATCTTTATTGCTTTGCTCTTTCAGGCCACATACTAGATGCTTCAGTTGGGGGAGTGACATTAGCTTGGGGAGGTCAGAGCAAGGGAAGTCAAAAGCAGTAATGATGTGGAAAGATGTATAAAAAAATAGCTTCATTTACTGCTGGGAAATATTTTAATCCCTGCATCTCATCATTAGACCCCATCTGATCGCATATTTAATTGCATAGGCACAGCAGACAAGCATTTTATTTCTTATTATCCATCAGAGTTTGTTCCACACAAGGAAACCTCAATAGATCAATTCCATATAAACTAGCAGAGCATCTCCGAAGACATGGGCCTGTGTTGCTACTATTCAAGGAGTAGGCTTGCACCTTTGTTTTTGGACTTGCTTGTATCAATATAAATAAATAACACTAAGGTCCTACTTACAGGATTGATGTCCACAAATGTCTCATGATATTCCTTTCTTGGGTGCATGCCCTCTATGTCCTCAATAAATTTTTCATCTGCTTGGTAAAAATGTGGAGCTGACAGAAATATTGGAGCACCTGAAAAGAGAACAAGTCATCATTTTACCAAGGCAACTTAAAGTTGTTCTTACAGGACTCCCAAAATCTGTTCCATTGTAAAAGAAAGTCTCTTCTGGAGCTACAGAACTGATGCTCAGATCCTCTGCCTTCAGAGGAAGCCGGTTTGACTCTCCTGCAGTAGTCAGCATGGCTTCCTGTCTCAGGCTGATCTGGGGTCTTCTGCCCTGTTTTTGTTCAGCTACTCGTCTGCAAAAGCTACCTGGGTAGCAGTGGAGTGTAACTACCCAGGCTGCTCAGTATGCATCCTGGTACTTCCATTTCCTCCAATTCCTTTAGCTAAACCACTGCCGAATGGATGGCATCTCACACAAACCCTTCGGATCACATTTCCTCACTACTGTAATTTTACCATCAACACACCAACAATTCAATTCTCGGTGACCTATTTCACTGACCACAGTCACAACTTGACAGGCATATTCTGTCAAATTGTCTTCATGTATTTCAGACAAAAAGAGAAAGACGTTGTTGCCCTCCCAGGCTGCGTCACCTGCTTGGCACTCTACCTTGCTTGCAGATGCTGACGTTGAGGACGCCGGTTCCAGGACAGTTTCCTGGCGGCACGCAGAATCCGGCGTTGTCCGGGTTAACAGTAGTGTTGGCAAACACCTTGGGAGAGGGCACAAAGCGGTAGGTTGGGATCCCTGCAACGCTTCCTGAGCTGTCATACACCATATAGAAAGATCTGTAGGGAAGGAAAAACAGATCCAGGTTTGTTAGACTTGAGCAACACTGTCACCTGCTGCAAATTTCTCCTTGCTGATGCCTGCAAATTTACACTTAACTGCACACTTGGCCTAAAGCTCCCTCAAATGATCTCCTATATTAAATTCAATAGGTTTTTGATCAGCACATACACATCTTGCCTTTCTGCTGCTGCACAAAATGGACAGTCCTGTGCTAATCGTGACTGACTTCAGCATTGGAGGGTCACTCTGGCACTCAGCTTGATGCTGCATATCCTGTGAAGCAGTGCTGCTACGTGTTACTGTGAGGGACAAGGAAAAGAACAGAGCCACGCAAGGGAAAAACAGAAAGGAGGAACAAATTCCTAAGCTCCAAACTGAGTTTAACACACATGTGTGTTAATTGAAGGAGGGAACTGCAGACTGGTTTGTTCTTCACAGACACACACAGAAACCTGGAAGGCAGGAGGCCACTAAGTGGAATATAAGGAAGGAGACACAAAGCTCTTGTACATCTTGCTGCACTGCTTCCAGTCAGTAATTCAAATAGGGCAGAGAGGAAGGTTTTTGAGGGAAAGAAGCTTCTGGCAAGGTTTCTTTAAGTGCTTCTATTCCCCTCGTTAGATCTTGTAGGGCAGCCGAGTCTGGCTTTCCAGTCTTCTCTCAAATTTTCACTTGACCTTTTTTTTAGATATAGCTCGTCCTTAATTTAATGTTTGTTGGGGTGTGGGTTTTTTTTGTTTGTTTGTTTGTTTTAAATATTGCCCTTTGCATGAATGAATGCAAAATATAAATGCTGTTAACTAAAATAATGGCAAGAAAAGCATGAAATCTCAGTAGGAATACATTTATGTGTTCTGCTTTAAAGCCTGAGGAAAAAAATCTTCTTACCTGCAGAAATCAGAAGAAAAGATATAAATGTTTTCATCTTTGCTAATCAATGGGTGGAAGGATGTCCCATCTGTTCCATTGATCATGTTACATGTCTTTGTTGTCCACCAGTTCAATGACCTGGTGTAAATGAAGCAAAAAGAGAAAGGGTTAAAAGAGCTTTAAATGCTGGTCAGACATGCCAGCCAACAATCTGAGCAAATGAGAATCAGACCTGTAGGTCCTAAATCTTAATGTCTTGGGTCTGCTAGCAAAGAAATGGGGAGTTAAAAATGACATCAATTGCATTTATCTTTTCTTTAAAATGGAGCCATAGGGAAGTAAGAATTTCTCCACAACAGCTCCTCTTATACGTGTTACTTTTCTTTTCATGGCTATACGTCACCAAACGCAGTGGGGGCATGATATGAAACTAAAGCTGCTAAGAACCACCACCACCTTTGGAATAAAAGAAGCATTTCTGTACGGAATGCTTATGCCCATCAAAAATGTGAAGGGGGCAGATTTTGACAGAAGTCTGACCACACTGAAGAAAAACTTACTCTTCTCCTTTCCATTCCACAATCCTTGAAAAGTTTAGGTAGTTCCTTTCCCCACTCAGGAAAACATATTCTCCATCATCAGTTCCATTCATCTAGAAAGAGAAACATTAATTTTAATCACTCCACTTGTTCTGCAAAACCTGACTGGTAACTACAGTGGAGTGGCAGCCATCTAAGCTCTCGTCGCTTCTTCAAATCTGCCTTGGGAGTGATTGACTTGCCCCGAGGTCAAGGCAATTTGCTCAAGTCCACTTGAATATAAATAAGGTGGAAGTGACTAAACTATATCTTCCTACCTCCCATACCGAGGGAAGGAAACGTAACAGTTCTGCTTTGGAAGTTTTAACTAAAAGAAACATCCCTTGACAAAAAATACCAAACTTCTTGAAAAGAACCTAAGTTCTCCAAAAAAAGTTTGGTCCTCATAGTCCAGACTGTCTTGCAACAAGAAATGTTGTGGAAGCCAGCAATGGCTACAGCACAGAAATAACATGCAAATTCAACCCATTACCACTAAAGGATTGGACAGGAAAACTTTCTAGTAGTTTGCATAACCGGCCCCACAAGGAGCATGTTACTCAGGCAAGCACAGGCAAAGCGAGGTGGTTTACGTCAGTAGAGGAAAGCTATTGCCTACCTGAGAATGAAAAAGGAGATAAAACACTCAAAGCTCTGCTTCAACCTAGTACCCAGAGAGAGCCAAACGGAAGCAGTGAAATCCTCTTGCTATCCCTGCAGCCCATCTCCTGGCCTCAGCTCACCTACGTCCTTCTCAACTCATCAGGAGGAGAATTCCAACTCCGTAGCAACGACACGACTTCCTTCTTAAAGCCTCTGAAAATCTTGTATACCAGATACCTTATTGAAGAAACCAAATTCTGGATCAATCTCAGGATGCAAGAGATGAATGGCTGAGAGAAGCCTGTCTTTGTAGCCCCACAGTAATTCATGCACAGTGCGCACGGTGAACAGGGATTCCTGGTATAGAAGTAGCAGCACCTCCGTGGCAAACTGAAGAGCTGTTGATCTGGTCATCTCCATCGCTGTCTGCCAGTGGATTAAAATCAGTCAGATTTAGAGAAGAATAGGTAATAGCAGCTGCATGCAAACACAGGCTCATGGGCACGTGGAGTGAAATCATTCCATTATTTCTACTCGCAGCAAACAAGGTACTTTAGCTGTTTCTCCCCCAAGGACGTGCTCTTGCAGATTCCCATTCAGCCAAGTGCTGGCACACGATCAGTTTGGTTACATGCCATCAACTGTTGTATTCTTAAGACTGGACTCTAAGTGAAACATGCAAAACCACTTCCTAACAGCCTTAATTTTACCACTGTTTACAACCAGAGACACTTTTACATTTTATCCTTAGGAGGCGGTAGTTTACAGCCCCTTGGCTTTACAAATGAAGAGAGCGCCATATCCCCAAGATGCAAACAATGCCAACATTTGTTTCCTTTGTAGCTGGCAACTGGTTATGCAACACATTTTTAAATACACACACGCACAAAAATGGGATATTACTTGGGTGAACCAAACTGTAGTTCTGGTACTGCTTGCTACAGAGTAGCATGATCAAAAATATGAACAAGACATAACACTTAACAACTCTTAAATGCAAGGGGGGAAAAGTAAATATAGTAAATATATTACCTACAAATCCATAGTAAACTCAGTTCTATTTAGGTCTATATAAAACATATTTATGTATTTATGTATTCATTCATACAATCAACTTCTTCATACATACAACTGCTTTGAAAAATGCTGGAGAACAAATAGGAATGAATGTATCCTATACCTGAAGTCAAATAAATCAGCAAGGAAACTAAAGGCTTAGTTACTCACTAAACACTATTTTGGTGAGTCTAATTACATGCACAAGGTGCGACTACTTTATACGTGTCTGTTCTCATGATGTACCTGCGCAAGGTCAGATACAGGGGTCTGTCTCTGACCACTAAAACAAAACTTACTTTGCATGGTATTTTCATCGGCTGTTCTTTGGCATGCCTTTTTTTAGCTTGAATTCTGAGACCACCTTTTCATTCAGCTGCATCTGAAACTTCTGTTTTAGATGTCATTTTGCAGTTTCAGATGCAGATTTGGAGACAATTTTTGCAATTCTCATTTAAAAAAAAATACAAGTTTTCTTGTTGAACTGAGTTCTTTCTATGTGTTTGACATCACTAATGCCCTATTTTCACTTGCTGCTCAAAACCCAACAGGCCTGATTTCCCCTCATCTCTGAAGTGTGTATCAGTGTACGAATGAGGCACTGACAGTACACAGGCCTAAAGCAAGGGAGGAACATCACAGAAAAACCCAACCCATCCCAAAATTCAACTTCCAAAACTGAAGGCATTATCTATATTGGACATAACCTGTCTCTCTAGTTCTTGAATCCTCTTTATCTACCACAAGGGGAGAGACAGTGAGAAGCAACAATCTGCTAGCTTTCAAGTATTTTAAGATGATTTCCAAGCATAAATCAAAGAGAACTCACCACTGCCGGAATATTAATTGTTCTAATCAGATCCACTTCAGGGTCTCCAACTGATTTCTCAGGTTCAAACACATACGTCTTTGGATTCAGAGCAGATACTTTTGTACCGTTGTCCAAAAACTGAACATGCACTCTTGGTCTGTATTCTCTGAGAAACAAAAGAATTGGTTCTTTAAGCAAGTTAAACATGTGAAAAAAATATAAACTACAATTAACTTAAACTAATTGTACTATTTTAAAACACGCACCGGCTCGGATTTACAGTTCATGAGGAATTAGTCCATCTCTGCTCCTGCTGCTGTCTGCGGGAAGACCTCCCTTTGTGCCCATTTGGTCAATGAGACTTTACAGGGTGCCTTCCAGAATGGCACCTCACACACTCATTGCACTTATACATTTACCATGTCTTTAAAAACCTGCGAGGAAACATGACAACGACACTACAGAAGGATTTACTGGCACCTCATGTGGGTCTGCCCTTGAAATATTGAAATACAGACTGAAATTTATACTTCTGCCTCATTGCTACAGGCAAACTTCACTCCCAGACAGAACAAGATGTGAGGTTTGTTTAAGTCTCATTAATCCAACCTAAGAATCTACCATAATGTTCTATATCTAAGTATTTTGCACTAGGATTTCTTGGCTTACATACGACACAACTGGCAAACAAACTTCCTGGCGACTCTTCTTCTGGTACAGGAATCCTTGACACCACAAAAATCAACTGATTTTTTGCCCTGAACTGCTCATGGCCTGGGCAGTTGCTCTTGTTAGTGTCTATGCACTGAGATAAGCATCAAGGGGAACCCAGAATTGCTGACAAGCAAGTCTAGTAGCGCAAAACATCAAACGCTATATCCTGTCTTTGCTAGGAAGTCAGACCTTCGTTAGTCTGAAACATAGGTCATAACTATAATTCAATTCATTGCCACTAACATCTTACAAACAAGAAACAGAATTCTGCAGAACTGGCTGTCTCAGGTCCTGAAAGACCGATACATTTGTCTTCATTAAACCAGAAAACAGAAGTAACAGGTTGGCTACTCCTGGCGTGAATCTTTGGTGTAAATTTCAGGGGAAACGGACTATTTCACAAGGCCATATTCACTCAATAGTTTGTTGTCTTGTTAAGCATTGTCAAGCATTACCTTGCTTTCTGAGCAAATTTTAGGTGCTCAGACATAGCGCTGTGCTTCATTTCATGCATTTTTAGATCCTAGGTTCTCTCTCAGACTAGGTCTATTCATGCAGCTTACTGACAGGCAGCATTAAGGGTTACTTTGGTTCAGTTTTTCTATTTAAAGCAAACTGGACAGGCCCGTAAAACTTCCCTTATTAAAACCCAACCGTTTCCCATTTCCCTTACAGAAACAGCACATCAGCATCCCTGCCAGCTGGGAAACATTTTGGTCCGGAAACACTTGTAGTTTGATTTGTCCAGAGCCTCCTGTACAGTGACCTGCTCCAGAGTCTAATGCTGAGGAGATGGGAATGGACAGATGCGAAGTAACTGTCCTAAAATAGGCCAGAGTTAACCTGAGAAGACTCTGCTATTTGAAAAGGGCTAGAGAAGAAAATAATACTCCCTGATCAGGTATGCAAGAAGGAAGACCTCAAATGTTGAAGACAAAAAAATGTATATGTGGGCAAGATCAGTCAATATCAGTAGGCCAGAACTCAGTAGGCTTGGGCAGATAAGCAACTTGTACTTTATAAGGAATTATTTTATATGCTGTAGATAGGACTGCTAAGTTTTAGAAAAATATGCACTGCTATGCCTTTGCTACAGATTCTAGCTCTGTTTTACTTGAGGTTTCCAGTCAATGCGAAGCAGAACTCTAAACTGCTTCCAGATTCAGCATGCTGGAAGCAATTCACATTAGCTGCGTCACGTAGACTCCCATCTCTCACAAGAGCTTTCCCCCTTGACTGTCTGAGATGATTCCCTTCCAGCCTTTCTCCTCAACCCCTCATTTCATAACAACACTCAACTGTGCATCTCGTTTCAGGGGGTTTCAGGGGTCTTGCCACATGCTGAAATTTAACCGTTTCTTGAAAGCTTTGCTACACCAGGCTTGTGAGACAGACCTGGTATTTGGCCTCTGGCTTGAACATGCAGTATGTCTGCAACATCCCCTCCTTCTCCCTGCACGCCTCCTCTCTACTCCTCCCACTGCCCACACTCTGTACAGTCAGCAGCAACGGCCACGGGAGGATTCAAGAATCTGCTGGAAAAGTGCACACCCCTTCCCAGCTCCCACTTCTTCTGTCAGGCAGAGCACAACAGAAACAAATCCTGCTGAGACACGTCGGAAGCAGGCAAAGCTCCCAAACCACAAGCAACTGAAACAGCAAACACTGGCACGCGCAGCCGCCCTGGCTCGGGCAGCAATAAACAAGGCAGCGAGGGCTGGCATCACCGGCCCCCAGCCTCTGCGGGCTCCCCTGCGTGCGGCAGGGAAGGCTTCCCAGGGAGCCCCTCCGGAGGCACGGAGCGGGCCAGCCAGCTGCACCACCAGCCCAGTCCCCCTCAGGGCTTTCTGTGCAGCCCAGCTTCACAGAGCTGTCTGGGCATGGGCCCATGTGGCCTCATACAGTCCTATGACATCTGGAGCATGTCCCACTTACCTGCCCAACAGAAAGGATGCACTGCTGCCTAATTGTGAGGCCCTCCCTTTCATCCTCCAGGATTTTTTTCTAGAAATGACAGCCTGATCTCAAGCCATCTTGCAACTTAGGTAAAGACAGCTTGTAAAGACGCTAAATTGCTGCCTCGTTGGAGTGACTGTTAATGACCAGAAGCAAGACTAACAGCGAGAGCTCTCATCTGTTTCTCATTATATGCGTTTTAACCATGTTCAAGAAGAGTCCAGGAGAAATAGCAAGCTCTATCATTGCATGTGCTTTCTGTAAAAAAACAGTAGCTAGGTCTTAATCTAAATAGGATTTACAGGGAGAGTTGGATGAGGAATATCACTAGCATCATATTTAACTGATGCAATTTGCTACATATTAGCTTGGAACTAATTTCCAAGTGAAAATATGAACGACATGTTTAAGCATGTTGATGCACATGGTTATCACCACATACTCCAAAACATCATCCAACCAGTCAGTGCCTCCTAAGGCAGCAGCCCAGTATGCAGAGAACTTCCTATGGATTGGAGTAGCTAATGAAAAGCAGCACAGGAACATTTTTATGCTTTGCCCCAAATTAAACATAACTGATCAGTTGAATCTGGAACAGATTGCAAGTTGTCTCACTCTAGCTGTGGTGTCCAAGTGGCACATAACCACCCATTCTCCCTTTCAAGCACACATCAACTGCTGGGTTTTCTGCTAGAATGGGATCCCCAGTGTCCTCCCACTTCTTGGACTCCTCACAACCAATAGGTTTCTTTGTATTAAAACAAAAAAGCACAGAAACAGGAAAAAAAAAGAAAAACAGTGAAATGGTCTTACCGGTAGGTGTACGGCCCTACTTCCTCCACAAGAGGAGTAGCTCCCTGAAGCACTTCTAAAGGATTTGTCACATTAAAAAAGTAGAACTGCATGTAGACTGGTGGAGGAGGATCTTCCCAGGCTTCAAAGGTTTCCGTGCCATTTCTTAATACTGTTCCCTGGAATAACACAAAGACAAAATTACTATTTTAATAGATGCTGTGCTCTCAGAACAAGCATGGGCATGAGGCTTGGAAATGCCATTTCTACAAATTCTACATTTCTGACCGTGAAGACTTGGCTGCTATTACACAACAAACCTCTTTAAGCCAAGTACACCCATTTAAGGTCTATCAACCAGAAATGCCTAGAGACACAGTGAGACATGTGCCACATTCTGGATAAGAGATAGGGAACTCAACAGTATGAGGCCTACAGGGATGGAAGCACATGTATCTCCAAATCCCCCGAGTAACACTTATTTTGCATCCACTGAAACAGGGACTTAAAGGAAAACATCTATAAAAGATTATTTGACCATAGAAACTTTTCAGCAATGAATCAGCAATTCTTTAACCCACGAGGATACTCAGGTTATAAGCAACGTCACAACTGCCCTGGCATGCGTCTCCATTAGGAGCATATAATATAGGTTCTCTCCATAACACTACCATTTCAGTTTAGATAAAATCCACAATTATAAAAGCATTCCAACAACAAATCCCAAAATGCAGGATTTTTGCTACTGATACTGACACTGTGGTAACAAGGTGTGTGGGGGGGGAGAATAACCTGCAGAGAAGAATTTTTAGGAATATGTACAAAGAAAAACATATCTTTGATACTACACTATCAGTAGGCGGAAGAAGAGGGAAATAATTTGCAACTAAATGGGCCTCATGAACACTTGTTCTTTTTATTCTTCGGAGAAAACAAGTCAAATATTGTAAATGCAAGTCCAAAAGCAGGGCAGATTGGACAGCTGCCATTTCATGGATGCAATTTACGGGATCTTAAAGCCACCGGCCACTGTTGCCTCGGGATTTCTTCTGGGTCTTCCACTTAAGTAGTTGTCTTCCCTCTGTATTTTATGTTCTTTTTTCAGTGATTAGATGAAGAGAAGACTGTTTCAAAGAAAAATGCATTGGCAAGAGGTTTGAACAGCAGCAGTATTCCTGAATGCCAATGAAAGCCAACCCAGCTGGCAGTATATAGAAGACCGCTTTCCTCTGAGGGTTTCTAACCATGTATTCTACACACACCACAGCAAAAAAGAAGAAAAAGAAAAAAAGGAAAAAGAAGTATTTTAGGCATGTTCCAGAGTTTCAGGAGTTTTGGATGTTTATTTGGGACTACGAGCGTCTACAAGGCCCAATGCATTTGATCCTGTTTTCTCGTAATCTGCACCAAGGAGGTTTATCCCTGTGTCCAGAAAGAGTCCTTCCGAAATTGGTTTCCAGGATGAGGAACAGAAAATCTCACTGAATCCGGTCCACAGTTTCTCTGGCTCCAGCAGAAAAAGCTGGGAATGAGACAGCAATGTAGCTGAGACAGTGATAATCGTGACAGCTTTTCTCCATACACAAATAACCACATTATTAAATCAATCATTTCAGAGGTTGTATGGCCATAAAGTCTGATCTGCTCCCTCCCTGGGGAGCTTGTATAAAGCTCCTATTTCTCATGTCCATGAAACACAGTGAGTTTAAGCTTTATGTTGATAAGCAGACTAATTATCACCTGTCTTAAGCCTAATCATTCATATCTAGGAATTGATACTGCTCCCCAGCAACTACTGACCAAGCATATTCAGGCCATTCATCAAGTACTAAAAGGTCTCCCTTATGAGACAACTCAAATGAGGGATTACTTTTCACTGTGTACTTTTTCTGTGTGTGTGTGTGTGTGTGTGTGTGTGTAAGTAAAAACAAGTGCACTCTGGTCATATTCATTCCAGTTTTAAGCTCCTTCCCGTTACTTTTGACAGGGGCTACACATTTATAATGTGCAAAGATGCTACTTCCCCTGCTCCCATTTTCTGAGCTGAGAACAAGAAGCTCCTCCCCTTGATGTAGCTTTGTTAAATGCAATATGGATTTCCAACAAACTATAAATATATGTTCCAGACTACATGCAGATACATAGTATTAATAGGAAGAAAATGGAGGAGTAGGAGTTTTTTCAGGCAGATTGATGTAAGCTCCCGCTCCCGAGACTCTGAAGTTGTAAATGATCTCTAGGGAGGTGGGCTGGAGAGCAACTTGGTACTGAAACAGCCAGAATAATCTGGTGATTTATTACCAGGATCTTCATGGCAGCATTTGGATCTCCCACAGAAATGACAATGTCTATTTTTAGACTGCACACTGACAGCACTAGCGTAAGGCCAGATTCACAAACTTCTGAGCAGGAATCTGGCTCCACCAATCTCTCAAATAACAAAATATTGATGCTCTTTTCTTCCTTTTTTTTTTTTTTTTTTTTTTGCCAGGAATATTTCCATCCTTGACATGGTATCACACAGCCTGCACTTGAGAGAAAAAACATGACTCAGTATTCTTGAGACAAACATATATCCATGCACCTCAGTTGGTAGCTTAGTGCTGCTTTTATTCAGACTGGAGCACATCTGATGCTGCATGACTGGTACTACTCTTGTCCCACAGGTTGGGCAGGCTGTGAAATAATAGAGCATAGGACTGCTCTTATCCACAGAATACACGAAAGCTACAGTTCTGTCAGAGTTACAGCTGCTGCCTTGTGTTAGGCCAGGAAATCAGACTTCTCTTGATACTCACATGCAAGAATAAGAGTTAAAACTCCAAGTACTCCAAAACTTTAAGCTGGTCACTAGTCCTGGGGGCAGGTCTAGAGGGTAGGCTTTTAACTCCAAGATACTCTCTCACAAAGATGCACAGATGTACCTTACTGCACGATCACAACCTAAATGGTGCTGACAACGTGACTGTTCATCCCTACCTGGTAGCACAATGGGGGTTCACCTTTCCCAGTGCCGTTATTTCCTTCTTTTGGCTTTCCCTCCTTGATCACTCTTCACACACAGGAAGTAAGGAGCACATCTTCCCTCAAAAGCCTAACAGTTGTTGGTGGTGGTGATTATGGGGGTGAGGAAGTACTGTACATTTTCCAATCTTTGTTAGAAAATGAAATTTCTGCAGCTTTCTAGAGCTGTGAAATGTGCTAATACCAGGGCAGAGTTTTATATATAAGTTTTAATAATTTAGCTGAGAGAGCCGGGCCTGTTCAGCCTGAAGAAGACAAGGCTGAGGTAGGATCTGATCAGTGGGTATAAACACTTCAAAGGAGGGAGTGAGGAAGATGGGACCAATCTCTTTTCCTCACTGGCCACTGACAGGCCTACAGGGAACGGCCACAAATTGAAGCATCAAAAGCTCCACAAAAACTTAAGGAAAAATTTCTTCACAGTGAAGGTGACAGAGCACTGGAACAGGCTGCCCACAGGCTGTGGAGTCTCCTTCTCTGGCGATCTTCAAAACCCACTTGCACGCAATCCTGTGCCCCATGGTCGAGGTGACCCTGAGAGTACAGAGGGGTTGGACTAGACGATCTCTTAAAGGTCCCTTCCAACCTTAAGAATTCTGTGATTCTGTCTATGATAGAATTTAATTGCAATCATGAGAGAGACAAGCAATAGCATAAACATTTAGATGGGCATCTGATCTGATCCAGCATGGCACTCTAATTCATAAAAAAGTTGGTATGACTGGCAAAGAAGACAGAATAAAAGGACAAGGTTTGAAGGCCTTGCAGGAGAGGTGCTCCTACCTCCCGTGTCACCCCACACATGCGCCTACTTATGTTCCAGGAAACAGTGTGATACCCTGCTAGATTCCCCATTCTTCCTGTACCCCCTCTGTTCCTCTATCCTTGTGTCCAAGTGCAAATTCCTGTGTTTCAGCTTGTGCTGATCACCCCTCATCTTGTCACTCTTCTGCAGCTCCCTTAAAGGCAGAGGTATCAGTGAGGCCAGGAAGAGGCAATGTGAAATCCGTGAGCACTGAGATAAGATTTCATGTTCAATATCTTGGGCTGCAGAGCAGTAAGAGGGATGGAAAAGCTTAAATTTTGCCACATTTCAAAGGCAAAGTAAGATTCATCTATTTGCACAGCATTGTCAAAGAAGTACATAATGGTTACACAAGACACAGTAACTTCCAAGATCGGGTAAGAACACCTCGCATAGAAAGCAGCAGAATCAGCAGAGTGGCAGGGAGTGCACTGCTTTGAGAACCATTCAGGTCTACACAAAGCTGCACTGCTTAGATTTGGTTCAACACGCATGCAACTTTGCATATGTTACCACTCACATGACAGCGCCCAGCTTCCAGATCGCCTAGAGAAAGGCATGGGCTGATGAACAAATGACTTTGGGATAACTCAGGTATTACCCATGATTACACTCCAGCACGGCAGAGGCAGGGATCTGAGAATAAACACTACGGGACTACCCGTACGAGCTGTTTGGACAAGTGGGTGGCACATTGCAAGTCGGCACGACGGTTTAGACTATGGTGCCCCTCTGGGGGCTACCCCCTTAGCTTGACAGGCACGCTGCAAAGTGACACAACTTGCCAACTAAAATTACCTTTGTGAAACCAAAGTGGTTTAGGTTAAGACAATACAGTTTTTAGGTTAGCAAACGCTCCCTGACAATATGTCAACGAAAGGAATTGGATAGGACACTATGGGGATCACCAGACTTCGGTGCCAATGAAACAGCAGCACTGGCCAAATCACTATTCCTAAAGAGAAACCAGCACTCCTGGTTTCTCTGTTTAAATAACAGGGATTATATTTTTTCAGAGTAGGCAAGTTAATAATTATTCATTTACAGTGGTCACAGCTATTTTAAGGGAAACTGCCAATGAACTGAATTTCTAATGTTATCTGTGGAGGTTACTAAGCTAAGGCAGCTAACCGTTGTCCCCGGACCACCACATAAACGCAAAGGAGCAGCAGAACAAAAGCTTAGGCAGGGCATAAACAAGGAGGGCCCTGCAATGGTAACCTCACCAGGATGATGCCCTCAAGTTTCTTGCAAGCAGCCCTGGGGTAAACTGCTAGACTTTCACCGTTTGCACGAGGGAACCACCACCGCTTTTGGCCCACAGCCGGGCTGTGCTCCAGCAGCAGCACAACAAGCCACCTTATGAGAGTGCCCAAGAGCACGTGAGGAGGATGGTGCAAGGGCAGAAGGGAGCAAAGCTTGAGGCATCCCTGCTGCACCCCGTGTGCTGCTGCCAGCACAGGCCCCTCAGCACAGCTGCAGTCTGTAAAGCAGCCTCCCAAGCACCGATGTGCATTGGCAAGACAACCCAGCGTTGGCCCTGCCCACAGCCCTGCCGGCGGGCGCGCAGGGGCTGTGCTGCCCGGCAAAGCTGCAGCCCCTGTCCCACCGGGGTCGCACCCCTGTCAGTGCCACCCTGCAGCCGCCCCCAAGCAGGGCTGGGGGATGAGAAACATCCTCCCTGCCGCCCTTCGGGTCACTTTGGGGGCCTCTGCGAAGGAGCCAAGGAGCAAAAGCCGCAAGGAGGGCCGGGGGAAAGGAGGGTGCGGGGCTGGGGGGAGCGCGGGGCCGGCTCTCACCTCCTTCACCTGCAGGTCCACCACGGTCTGGAAGACGTGCGCCACCAGCAAGGAGATACTGGCAATGAGCAGCGTCATGGCCAGCACCCCCACGGTGACGAGGCACAGCGACTTCATGGCTGCTGCGGAGGAGCGTCCCGGCTGTCACTGCCGCCGCCGGGCTCGGGCTCGGCCAGGCGCAGGGGGCGGGCGGCCGCCTCGCCACGCCTCGCATCGCCTCGCCGCGCCGGGAGGAGCCGCGGAAAACGGCCTCCATTTGTGCCCTGGCCTCGGGCTCCTCGCTGTCTGGCGCACCGGGAACGGGGAAACACCCGGAAGAATCGCTGGCAGTCACGGAGCTCCCGGTGGCAGGGCGCACATCTCGCTCCCTGCTGGGGACAGGCCTGCGAGTGCCCGTTTCGCTATGCAGGAGGCACCTTTAAAAGCTTTTCTGACAGAAAAAAAAAGGCGATAAAACAGCTATTCCTCATAAAGAAGAGTGGGGGAAAAAAGACTATAGCGGACACAAGTTGCCTCTGGACAGAATTAGCCTTCATAGCACTCAGATTCTGACATAACTAAATCAAGCCCAGCTCCCACTAACACAGTTTAAGCCACTAACAAAAAGGTAATGTCTCGTACCCATTTCTCCTTTAAAAGACAGTTAACTGCCAACTATTGCTCCAGAGGAGCTCTCCACAAGGGCTCCTTTCCCAGAGAAAGGAAACTCTACTACCTGCTCTCTATCCAGGCTGCCTACATGACCAAAGGCAGCAGAGGCACCCTGACAAGGCAGGGCTGCAGTCCCATAGCTGTAGCCATCGGACCCACGCGTGGATTCCCTGCTAAAACAGACTGAAGCATTTTCCTTTCTAAGTGTTACTACCTGCTATTCCAACTGCAGAGTTACTGTTATGCTGCTGTGGGCCCTTCTGCTCATTAGAGGCCATGTGGTCACACTGCACAGCTTTCAGGAACCAGATTTATTGTGGTTCCTCTCGTGCTGTGAAAAGAGATTGTGCTGTTGGCCTCGTTTTGTTAAGCTTCCCACTCTAAAGCAGTGGACTTTACTCTGTTTCTTCAAAATGCAAGCAGCAAATTAAGTGATTAGAATCCCTTTTCAAACACTAATTTAGCTACATCTCTCCCTGCAAGATTTTTTCGTGAGAATTCTCCCTCTGCTGCCATGAACTCTTCCCTAAACCATGAAATATGGTTTTGTTGGGCACTAGTTAATAGCAGCTTTTACAAATAGATGTCTTCTCCTACAAGACATAAAGATTTCTTGGAATGGCACCTTATGCTAAATTAGGGCCTTCTCTGCCTTTTCCCTTTGCAACAGCGCTGGGATTTTGGAACAGGAAGATCCGTCTCTGCTTGTCTCGTGGCGCAGTAATTATGAGACAGGCCTGTGCCCTGAGCCAGGACTGCACCCGCTGTCTTCTCCACCCAAGATAACAATCATGCTCCTCTCCCTTTTGGATTTAAGCTCTCCATCACAGTGTTTCACTGCTGACAGACCTGCTCACACCAGGTTTAACAGGATCCAAGCCCTGCGTGGCTTCCCTGGAGCAACTGAGAGCCAATGGCATACAGAGAAAACAAGAAGAGCCTTTCCAGAGCTAAGTGTAGCTTCATCTGCACAGGGAGTATAATCATAACTTGAAAAGTATTTAATTCAATAAATACTCTACAAGTTTCTGTCCTCCCTAAAACTATGCCTTGTTCACTCGTTTCCTTCTGCAGGATAATGTTTTCAGTCTCCATTCATCTTTGGGTCCCTGGTGCTCTATTTACTTCCATCTCTATCGCCATGTTTCTAGATCCCAGCCGTATTTTCCCCGGGGATATCCATCAGAACAAATGCAGAAATAAACTTCAAAGGGACTGACGTGTAGGTATGAGGACTGGTGCATTTATGAAGGTGGGACACCCCTCTGCTTTGCATGCTGACTGGAATTTAACTCCTATTCAACTCTGCCCTGCTCGTTAACAAAACATAAAACATACCACAGATAACTTCCATGTCATTAAACAGCAGAAGCTTTTCACCCAATATGCTCCCAGTCTTAGAGAGGCTCTTGAGAAACCAGGGTATCAATACTAGGTAAGGAGAACATTCTCAGAGACGAAGCTCGTCTGCCTTTCACGCAGGGCTCATGAGCACACTTGTCATCCATGAACATAGTAGCTACATCTCTAGCACTGTATGCATAATTAAACAATAATGATATAATTATAACCTGCTAATTTCAGCTGAGACTTGGGAAATTTCTGAAAGGCTTGGAAGCTGGTAGGCAGCAAGTATCACAGTACCCCATCTTTCATTCATTCTTCCCACACGCTGCAAATTAGCTGTTGGCAGGAAAGCAGTTCACTACAGGACAAATACCCCGCAATCTGCCAGGTTCAATAGTGACTTTGGACAGGGCTGTGAACAGAACTGCTGTGTGTGGAACAGCCTTTTAACTCCATATGGGTGCACCTGAAGCGAAGGTGCATCAGAAGGATTTATGTTTATCAAGGGCTTCCAAACTCAGCACAGTGACTTTTTAAGGGACATAAGAATTACCTGTAACACTTGTTTTTCCTTCCGAGGAAATTAATTCTTATTAACTCTAATGAGAACATTACCAGAAATGTTATTTCTTCTGAAATTTGGTCCTGCTTAACTCAGATACTTTGACTCTCTCTTGCAAAATAATCACAACCTTCATAAATTCTAAGCCACATACACACAATATTTGGGCTATAGATCATATAGTACATTTAAAAATTATTCATACACAACTATATTTCTCATAATCAGAGTTATACAAAAATTTGCCCACGGAACTACTCATAATCATCAAGTACTTCTGGTTTGGTTTGATGAGCACTGCAAGCAGCTCTGTGCTGCCTGACAGGCCTTCTGCATGCCCAGTGTGGAAGCCTGGATGAAACATGTGCCCATGCTGGACACACTGTGGTAGAGCAGAGGAGGACCTGGTCAAGATGAGCCAGGAAGAGACACTTGGTGGGCAGGGAAGAGCAGTGCGTGGGGCACAAGCCACAAGGACAGAGCAGAGAAGGCAGCCCAAGCCTGGCAATGAGTTCCTTGGCTGAGAGTCTCTCCCGGTTCCGCAGGCACCCTGGACACCATCTCCTAGTGATCCCAGAGTCACTGAGCCCTGTCCTTCTGTGCCAGGCAGCGAGGGCCTCGTGGTGTGGAGCGCTCAGGATGAGCACGGCCGTGTGGTGAGCGGGACCAAGGGAGCCAGGGCTGGCTAGTGAGGGAACGTGGGGTTATGCTCTCTTTCATTAGCCTGCTGGTCCCTCTTGCACAGTCATGCTGCCCTCCAGAAACTCCAGCTTAAAGATCACAGGCAGACAGCAGAGTCTGGCCCCATTCTGAGCCAGGCTGGCAGGCAGCAGGGCTATTATCTAGATCAGAGATTTACCCTGTGAAATGTGTTAGTGGGCAAGCAGGCAAAGAAACCTAAGCAGCAGCCCCCTGGCTTGTAACCTAGTTCTTGTCCTGGCTCAAACATGAATGTCACCTTCCAGTTCCCTTTTAACAGCCTGAGCCCGCAGACCCCAAGCGCTGCTACCTGTTTGGTCCTGGGCTTTGGCACTACCCACTGAACTCAACTGCTACATCCCACTTCCAGTGGGCAATCAGTAGAGCTAAAATGGCAAGCTGCAGCCCAGACACGGTTAGCCTTTTATTCCTACTTTCTTAATACAAGTGAGCTAAGTCTTAAAACACTCTTCCTTATAATGCGTATTTTCTATACTAATTAGTGGTTTCCCCATTCAGGTACAAGAAAAATTTGTCATCAAGATGCTTTCCAGCAGGTAGCACTAAGCAGAGGTTCTCAGACTCCCTTAACAGTCAGCGCTGGCGGTTTGTAAAAAGCGGCCTGGATGATTTCCGCGGCGGCTTCCCGCCTCCCTGCGGCAACATCGTCATCAGGGGCACGAGGGGGCTTTCCCCCATCGTGCTACCCCACAGGCCCCACCAGAAGACAGGGAAGACATCGACTACCCCCAGCCACAAGCTCATGCCACAGCAAGAAGCCCCCAAAGACTTCAGTGAGGAGAGGGACCACAACAGGAGCCAGTCATTTTACTCTTATTTGAATGACAACAGGCTTCCACAGGTAAAGACCACCTGGTTGCTGCCATTCTTCATTCAAGTGAGAGTTCTTTCAGCACTTGAAATGCCCAAGCAGCGCAGGATTGAATTCCCTCTTGCGTTTATGTGAAAATTTATTATCAGAAGACCTTCCTCCCACATACTCCCATATAAATAGTAAGTCAATAAAGTCTGAATGGCTATTTAACAGCACATCCCTGATCTTATGGTAGGGACCACTCTGAGAAGCTGACAAGTTTGTCAGACAATTCGCTCACATGAGCCTATCAATTGCATGTTATTGAGCCAGTCCTATAAGTCCCCATCTCTATAGGATACTGGAGGGAAGAGGCTTTACCCATTAGCCTTGGAAATGTCTCACAATATCCCATAATGTTCCAGAAATACTAATAATCTCCCCACTTTAAACATAATTAAGGCCTAGTGTCCTGCCTCACATGTTTAATTCAGGAGCCGTCATATGCACCACAATTGCATCTCCCATCTTTAGACGCCACCTCTCCCAAGAGGAGAATGTTCTTCCCTCCAGCCTCTCCCCTTACTATGTCCTCATTTTGCTGGGAGGACCCCCCTCCAACTCAGTGGAAGTTAGAAAAGCTGGGCCCGCCTTTCTGAACCCTCTCTTGTTTGGCCCTCAGCTCCTTCTAGAGATGATAAATATCTTGGAAGCTGACATACATAAGAGCTTCAAAACTACAGAGAATGATGACAGAGAGGAGATCCTCCATCCTCAGAGAATTCAGCACTATTCCAAGGACAATAAACAAATGGAAGCAATGCCTGGGTCATCGGCACAGTGAGTATGGGATGTTGCAAGCTGAACTGTTCTGAATGGAGGACTGGGCTCAGCCCAGCCTCTTTTCCAAAATCCGCGAGGGAGAAAGAAAAAAGAGGGGTATACCTGAGGGTCATATACATATATCAGACACATTCCTTGCCACAGACACAATCTTGCCACCCTCAATTTCCTGATGTGTCTCCTTTGCTCAGTGGATATGGCATACTCTGGATACCCTACCTAATTTCTCCCACGAGACATACCAAGGAGGCTATGATGGGCCTGAGCTGCAGCCATGTCATTCAAAGGAGACCAACTCCCTTGACTGTGGCTGTGATCTGCAAGACTAAACATGTACCTCTGCCAGTCACAGAGCTTCCTGAAACTCCACCAGCTCCAGAAACATTTTTCATTTTCCCTGTGGATAAGCTAGAGAGGGACATAGCTACAGTTATCCAAATGGCACTGACTGAAACCTTGTGGTCTCCTCTATGCTGTCAAGAAACACATACAGACTATGAATAAACATGTCATACTTCTTTGCAGCAAGCAGTCCAGAAGAAAAAGCTTACACACATCACATCACAAAGGAAAGGCTGCAAAAAAAGAAAAGATGCCTGGCCTGAGCTACATTCCTCCTGTGACTATAAATAGAAACCCAGCAGCCACTGAATTTTGTGTCTGGGATGCGTCTCTGGTAAGTAAGGAAAAACAGCACCTTTGCCCCAGAAGCTGATGGCAGTAACTTACACTATGTTCTTCAGACTAGTGTTCCTGAAGGTACCTTGAGTCCTGAAGAAGCGCCCTGTGCACTCATGGCTGTGAGCAGCTGCAGCAGCCAAGGCTGCTGGGAATACAAGGACCTTTTCTCAAAGAGGAAAAGCAGATAACAAGATTTGACCGGGCAACTCACGAGCCATGTAGTATACGGAATAAGGCCAATGCAATATTATTCCAATATGCCAAGTTCACATACGGACGTAATAGGTAAAAAGTACATAGGAACAGTGGACCATTGGACAGATAATGTAACAGATGAGAAACAGATGCACACAGTCAGGAGAACAGATAATTTCAGAAAACATTAATAATGAAATAATCTATTAGTGCTGAAAGATGACCTAACTGTCCTGAACTCAGCAGTGCATTTTGAAGAAAGGTTTGGGTATCTGTGTTTGGGAGCTTCTGCAATCAGTATGCCAAACTCATCCTTAATTATACTAAATGAGTATAAAATATCTTTGTTTAAGCTAACACAACAGAATCATACTACTTGAGCTAAACACTCTAAGAAGTATAGCTACACAAGCTTTTGTTTCTGACCTTTCGCCCATGGAAAGCTCCCCAGCCCATCTCTAGCCAATATATTCCACTCCTATGACTCGTGCCCAGTCTGACTGCAACTGCACTGACCTTAGCTGCCAGGAATAGTTACTGGAACAAGCCCAAAGTGTCTTTTTACCCTACTTCCTCTCCACTGGTTGTCATATACTGTTTCTTATAAAATCGTTTTATGAAATACCATACTCGTGCCTCCTAAAATAATTTGGATTGAAAATTACGCCTGTTGGGGGTGTTGAGGGCCTAAAGCCCAAAGGAGCTGATGAAAAACCCAGCATATAAAAGCCCCTGACTCCGGCTCTCCTGATTTCATTAGAGCTTTGCACACAGAGAATGACAAAGTGTGAACTAAATCACAATTCATTCTGCAATGCTGCCAATCTACCTGTTTACCTCAGCATCTGCCTGCCTCCAGGGAGGGGACAGAGAGAGCTGCTTGCTGTGTTTATTTGCTTTGTTTTGCATTCAACCTGACTGCACACAGTTTCAGTGATCGACAGAAGTCAGCTTTTATCACGGTGTATAAACAACGGGTGCAATTTAAATTGGCACAGATATTCCTGCCCCGGGTGTCATATTCCATGTGAGTACTGCAGCCTTACAAAGGTGCAGGATGCTCCACTGGCACACTCCATGGCTGTGCACACTATGAAAACAGATTTGTAACACGTTGTACCTACATCTGAGCTTAGGCCTCTGAGGTCATACAGAATCACAGAATGGTTGAGGTTGGAATGTTGATCTTTCTCTAGAGATCATCTAGTCCAATCTCCTGTTCCAGCAGGGATGCCCAGAGCACAGGGCACAAGGTGGCATCCAGGTGGATCTGGAAGACCTCCAGAGAAGGAGACTCCATAGCCTGCCTGGGCAGCCTGTTCAAGGGCTCTCGAACAGTCACCCTCACAGTAAATAAGTTTTCTTACATGCAGACGGAACTTCCTATGTTTCAATGTGTACCCATTCCCCCTTGTCCTGCCATTGGCCACCACTGAGAAGAGTTTGGCCCCATCCTCCCTACATTCTCCCCTAAAGTACCTAAATATATTGATCAGATCTCTCAATTATATTCATAGCCTTGTCCCACATGAACCATGTATTCTTTCCATATCTCCCTTAAGATTTTAAGAAAAGCAGTTGAATTGACTACTAGACTCAAAAAACACCTTTCTGGAGTCTCATCTAACACAGGCTTCCAAATCTGTCACCAAATATATAAAACAATCCATGCATACAGTTTTCTGCCCAACTATAGGCACATTTAACAGAAACCTGTATTTTCCCAGATTTCCTTCCTTTCAGTAGGATGTCTGATGAGACAATTTCAAAATCTGAACTGGACATGACATCTCCTGATTCTCCACTATCTCCATCATGTAAAACACTAAGTTTTAGTATCAGTTACATACAATCAATACACAATACTTCATGTAGGTTCACAGGTCGTTGTCTTTTGTGGCTGCATTGCGGAACGCAAGGGTGGTGTGCCCTCCCCAGGTCACCTGGTCTCCCCTGATAATCTGGCCCATGAACATGGAGGGAGCAGGTCCAGGTTTGGACTGGGCTGTGCTCCTGGCAAAGTCCATCTCTGAACACACCTACCCTATGGAGCCTGCAGTGCTGTGTATAGGCCAGCTATAACCCTTGCCTCCTCAGCCAGGGCAAAGCAGGGAGGGTACTTGCAGCAATCAAATCACACCCTCTCTTCTGGCATGTGAACACCAGAGTCACTGCCTCATGTGTTGGCTTGCTAGGCAGGAATTGACAGCCCTCACCTTGCTTCGTTCTCCAACATGAGTGTGTGGGAAAGGGCTTTATGCTTTCTCCTGCTGTTAGGCCAAAGCAGCACATGATTAAGTGACTACATAGACATTCTCCAAGGAGCACATGATTAAGTGACTACATAGACTTTCTCCCTCAAACGCTACACCCAAGAAAGAAGAACTTATGGGAATGGTTTCAGAATAGGACATGAAGATTTCCTGTCAGCAAAAAGTATATTTTGAGAGACATAGAACTTTCCTGTAGCTGTCTTATTTACAACCATAGCTTCTTTTTTTCAGGGAGAAGAAATATATTACATCAATGATAATACCAGGTCTGATACCACGAACGTCAAAGTTAGAGAGATAAATGCTATACCTGCACAGCTTAGAGAATGTCTGGGAGGCTCATTTCCCAGTACAGATCTGAAGAGTCCTCACGAGGTAAGGGGGCCTGGCTCCTCAGAAAGAAAAGGCAAAGTCAGGGAACTGGCAGTTTCATTTAGAATGTAACCACACAACTTATAAAACAATCAAATGGCTTCGAAGCTTCCAGGAAAGCATTATCTTCCAAAAGGGACAGAAACAGTTCTATTTAGAAATTATATAAAGGTTTGACATGAGAGATGTCCTGCAGATTAAGACTTCCAAGAACAAAGAACTTGCACTCACCAATATATGAAGAAATGGACAGAGTCTGGAGGTAGGCTAGGGGGTGAGAAAATGCTTGCCAAAGGAAGGAAAGCTCACTTAACGCTTTGGTTAGCTCATTTAGAAAAAAAAAAGAGACATTCTGCTGCAAAATCTTTAATCGGGAGACCAGAAGAAATTACGTCTGGCACCTTATAAATCCAAGGGAATATTTAAACCGGTGTGGAGAAGGTAGTGCAACAAGTCAGGAAAAGCCACAGGTGATATGGCTCTAAAGCTTCCTTCAATTCTGATGAAAAGCTCCATTTCATATTAAATACGACATCCGAGCTAGGCTGTGAGAATACAGACAGGCTGCGTCAGATGAATAAAAAACTGTGTCCATAGAGCTTGCTGACATGGACAGCAGGCAGTACGAGCACGAAAAATGATATCACACTCTACACTAGCTCCCTGTTGATATTCTCCCAGGAGCTCTTCTTTCCCAGCAGTTAAAGACATGTTTCAGGTATTCTCTCAACATCAAATATTTTCCGTCTCCAGCTTGGAAGATTATCCAAACAGCTACAAACAGACACATACATATTCTTTCTTATCACAAAATTCAAGCTTGTATTTGCTTTTTTAGTGCTCTTCAGACTTTGGACTTGGATAATCTTCTGTGTTAGAAGCTGCTTGAAAATAAGCATTTGGATGTCTCCTACGTAGCTCTTCTCTGACAGCCAAGCAATAAAATGAATCTAGATGGAAGTCAAGGCATTATGTTTCTGACACTCCAGATAACCTTGAGGGTCTATCAGCATGGATTTGTTTGCTAGAACAGTTTCATTATGATTCAGCCTTTAAAAGTTGTTGGGTACCCCAGCTCCAGGGAACTCCCGAGTTGAGCTCAGGACGCTCAGCACTGAGCAGAGTTTGGCCAGACTGTGTTACGTTGTTCTGTGCACTTTACACTGACTAGCCTGCTGCATGCCCAACTGTCTCTGAGCAAGAAAGGCAGCCTCCTTTCGGCAGCCAGCTCCATTATATCTCTAAAGAATAAACCTATTAAAATACTGCAGATACTTAACTGAGCAAAATCTCCATGCCAAATATATGGATCTTCAAGCTTTGACCCCCTTCTACGAGACTGCAAGAGCAGATTTTCACAACTAGGCTATTTTCTTGTCTCTCTCTCGCAGTGTCTCATACTTCCTGCTTCTTCCTTCAAACTCTCAGAGGAGGTTTGATTCTAACCTAAGAGGAAGATTTGAGGTGAAAAGCATCAACCATGAAATGGTTGAAGACGTGCAATCATGCCAGTTAGGGAAAAGAGAATAGAGAAGTGATTTCAAGGCAGAAGGGAAGGTGAAAAGCATTATACTGTGGGGAATTCGTAGAAACAAACTCCAGTTCCCTAGCTGTTTCCTGGATAATTCAAGGAACATACCTGTAGTTCCAAGGAAACTATGAAATTTATGGATTAAACTAATCTAGAAGCCACAAGGATGTTGAAGGGATTCAAATGGATTCCATATGATCCTGACATAAAAAAAAAAAAAAAAAAAAAAAAAAAAAAAGAAAAAAAAAAAGCAAACAAAAAAAAAAAAAATCACAGCAATCATACCCTTCTTGGACTTGTCCCTCATAGGCTGATGATAATTAGTCTTCTGATAGCGGAAGATG
>NW_020455548.1:259657-266169 GCF_003342845.1 Nothoprocta perdicaria
AAAAAAAAAAAAAAAAAAAAAAAAAAAAAAAGCTACAGTGTGGAAAAACAAAAACAAGGTCAAAATGCAAATTACTTCTCCCAAGAATAAATTTTCATCTGCATAAATACAGAATGAGGAACAAGTGGCTAGACAGGAGACCAGTAGGAAGGGATATGGAAATTTTACAAGATTGCAAGTGTCAGCAGCATCCTGGTTGTTCCTGTTAAAGGAAGCATCCTACTATGAGACCGGAGAGCAACATGAGATAACGCTCTGCTCAGAGTAAGACTTGTGGGGGTAATGTCTGTGCCCAGCTTTGGTGTCTGTTCTTCAGGGAAGGTGTGAACAAGTTCAAAAGAGAAAGGGAAGAGTTAAAGGAATGACCACATAACTATGACCAACAAGCAAAGACGTAGCCAGCTTAGTTAACTGATATAGATAAGACATAATTGGGGATAGAAACAAGAAGTTCAGAAGTAGAAGAGTAATATACAGAGACTGGGAATACTTTGCTCAACATGTTTCTTTAGCATAGAGTAGAAACACTGAGCTATGGAGGAACAGAAAGACATTGTTATAAAATCAGCAACAGTTTTCCAGCAGAAAAGAGAGTTAAGCGAAGAAATAGATAGTTCTTGAGGCTGTGGATCATCCTACCTGCAGGGTCAAGGTAGAAATTATCAGCAGTTTGATGTTGTATTAGGGCAGACAAGTGAAATAGTGCTTGTTGATTGTATGTTCACAAACTTTTTGCAGAGAATCTATAGATTCTCTTCAATCCTACCTTTTTTTTGGGGGAGGGGGACTGGCTCTAAAGAAAAAAACCCTCAAGATAGAAATCATCCTTACTGTTTTCCCAAATTTTGATCTTACGATTAGACTTAAAAATTTTTAGAATTTCCAAGTGAAACTAGCTGGGAACCAGCTCTTGAGTCTACCTGCTGATAGGCAGAAACATAGCTACTATCAAGTGGAATTTTCCTTTCTTTCTTTAATACATACGTTCATGGATCACAAATAGCCTGCAGACAACAGCCCTAAACCAGACTGCTTAGGTCCCTTTTGGCTTTGATACGCTGACACAAGAAAAGGCTTTGATGCTGTTTGCTTTTCCTCCACCATCCCTCTAAGCCATATGGACAGACAGGATCCCTCATTAGAAAGAACGGGCTCCATTCCACTTTTTAAGGACCAACAGTGTAAAGCGCGTAAAGCAGACCTAGATCTGGCACAGGCCACTGTGAAGGTTACTCAGGACAACACTACAACCAGTTTTCATCTCCCTAGTTTGGTTTCTGTCCTCTTCCTACCTTTTCCAGTGTGCTGTTGTAGAAAATAGCTTCTTGGTCAGAAAACTGGGTCAAAAGGCATAATAAACACTGCTATTCAAAGGCTTTCTAAACATAAGAGAGACAAGCCATCTCTTCACTGAGCAGAAGCAGAAAGCAGAGTTTTTATTATCAGAAATACTACTTACATGCCACCTGCCGGCTACTGGGAAATACAGCACACAGTAGAGTGTCAAGATACTTGCAGTATTACTGCAGGAAGAAAGTGATGGTACACAAAGATGGTCAGGGCTACTGTTTCTTCCAGGAGGATGGGGCATGTCCAAGGTGTTTGAATATTTTGCTGCCTGTCTATGGGAGCATATAATGCAAAAAAGTGACAAGTCACTGCTTTACAAAAATGCGAGCAAATGCCCCATGGTGGAAGAAAGGTTACTTAGTTTCCAGTGTGTCCTGAGTCTGAATTTGAAATATTTACCCTGACAAGTGGATTCTAGAGGAAGATACTAGCCCTGTGAGCTGCTGTATAATAGTTGCTGCTATTTCTTTTTCTGTCTCGTTTTAACTCTGCTTTAGAGCACGTCACAGATGACGAGATAAACAAACCACCTTACTTCTTCTCATGTTTCCACAAATCCATCTGTGCTTTTCCCTTCTACCTCCGTCCCTTACTTGCCTTCCTCCACTCTGCTGCGCATCCTCTTTTACTACTGAGCAATGTCCCCAAGTCTACCCCAAGTCTACAAGGAAGAAAGAGTTCACTAGCAAAAGGGTGAGGTAGAAAATTGAAGATGAATAATAGACAAGTGTCTTTTGTGTAATATTCTTTACATTGGAAAAATCATGGTGATTAACAGGTTTACACTTCACTATGCTGCCACTGCAAAGTGTACATACCAAAATATGTTTATACACCATTAGCACTTAGCATCTGTTCTATCAATACACAACATGATAAAACAGTTACCACTTGTTATTTTTTACTTTTTAGGAACCATGTAAGCCCAAATTTGAGAAGATCAGATATGGAGCCTGGTACCTTGACCCTAAAACATGGAAAAAACAAAAAGTGGGTGAACCTTTAGTGGAACCCAAAGAAATGGATGATGGCGTTAAGGATGTCATGGCACCACCCATCGCAAAGGTACCATAAGCACTGTGAAATCATGGACATTGAGTTCCCTGAGCACCATGTGCAATGCTGACAGGAAAAAGGCCTCCTGCTATTCATCTTACCAGTGACAATAGCTATTTTTTAACCTTTTGACACCAAAAAGCCACAGCATAATATCTGGCAAAATGCAAATACAGGCATCTCTCACTCATCAAACCTGCTACCTGCCTCCGGTCACCTCTGAGCTGTTATCCTATCCTTTCTCATTAGGGCTGCTTAAGAGGTCCACTGGCCTTTCTTCCATGCTGCCTATTTGCCCAGGAAGAGCTCCCTGCAAATGGCTGCAAGCAGATTTTTTCCTGAATTGCCTGGAATTACGGGTTCCTCAGAAGTACAGACAAAAGGATTAATAGGGCTGCTTAACTAGCAATTTTTATTCTACTTGTTCATATTGCCAGTTTGCTCCATTGCAAAAATAAAACCAGAGCAAGCATTGCAGTCACATAAAGGCTGTTTCGTAGCAGTGCTCTCCAACATCCTTAATGCAGTAACTGAAAAACACAGGGGGATCGGACAGTGGAAACTGGCGATGCTCCTGAACGCTCTCGAAACAATGTCCCTTACTGCCGCTGTTGGAACAACAAGAGTTGGGTAGACGGACTGAGTCAATAGGGCATTTCTTACACTCTTTTCTAAATTATACCTGAGATTCCCTGTTACCACACTAGATGGCACAGCTTACAGAGTGAAACACAGAAAGTTAATTTGAGAGACAGAATGAACCTCGACCACAGCTTCCCAATAACAGCCATGGCTACATACTTATTGCTTATAGAATTGTCCAAAGTAAATACGCAGCCTACTGATCTGGTTTAGAACTGAGATACAGTGGCAGGTTTGAGGCTCCTGCTCTTGCCCCAACCAGTTGGCTGCTAAGTCCACAAAGTCACAAGTTGCTTTTCAAAATAACTCACTAACTTCCACAATATAGCTGTATCAGAAATCATGAGAAAATATATTTTAAATTAGATAGAGTTGTTAATATCCTTGAGATGCAAAAACTGCCTCCTTGTCCCTTCACTTCACTGCACTATTGCTTTTTTTTTTGTTTCCTATGAAAACCATAAAAAAAAAAAAAAAAAAGCAATCTAAAGCCATTCTACTAATGTATTTTGGAAATTCTTTTAGGATATTGTCCAGTCCCCTGGGATGCATGCATTTAAGGAATTCCTGGAAAGGAAAGGCTACCGGAAACCAAGGGTAAGTTACCAGTTGCGACGATCTGTGCACTTGCATCGGAACCTCGGTGCTCAGCATCCTGTAGCTCTTGCCATGTTACTCTCCTGACTTCTCTTCCGTCAAGCATCTCTCTCTCTAACATGTGGCGAGTGATGGGTGACCCAGAAATTTCAGTCTTCACATTCACGGAGATATTGTTCTAAGAAAAAGAAATCCAAAGTAAGTTAATATACAGCGCAGAAGAATCCCAAGGCCCAAATTCTCTGCTAACTGGACAGGGTACCATTATTAAAACCATAGCTGAACCCCTTTCCATTTAATGGGATGAGTCTGCCTTTCCCTCAGCTCAGCAGCAGGGAGCTCCCTTCTCCCTCCGGCCCTGCCCAAAACAGAAGGCACTTTGCATCTAGCAGCTACTGGCAGCAGGCTGGGAGCTCAGCACAAAGAGCAGATCAGGAAAGGGTTATAACACTGTTCTTCACTGCCTGGGAAAGCTCCAGAGCTGCGTGGGAAGCTTTTCTTTGGTGGCACCTAGGCCCCTTGTCTTTACTGAGCCATTCAAATCCATTTCTAGCAACCACTTTTTCTTATTGTGCACATTTTGTTTTAGTTTCTTCTTCAGACAATGGATGAAGAGGAGGTTGAAGGAACAGACAATGAGTTTGAGAGAGGCAAAGAACCAGAAGAGAGCTTTGCTCCTTTCTCGTTAAAGAAGCACCTTTCCTTTAAGCACTCTGTCTCGAATCTCTGCAACTTCTGAATCTTCAAAATAAACCTTTCCTTAAAGGCTTCTATAACACACACTTCTAAGCTGTGTCAGTTTTGTTTCCCTTCCTTACTAAGCTGTTTTATCAGATATATTGAAAAAAAGAAATGTTGGGATTAGCAGATCCAAATCCTGCCTATTCATTTGTTTTCAAAGCTTTTCTTGTGCTGTAGTAAGAAAGGTCACAATTTCTGCCTGCTCTGTTTCAGGAAGGTGGTTAGGAATATTCAGCTACACTACACACTTATTACCCAAAGCACAACAGCAGGTAGGCACTGTAACTGAAAAGCTTAGCTAAGTGTTGTATAAATACAGGCCAAAAACGCTTTCTGCTGTGAAGACTAGAAAAAGGTACTCAAGCAAATGACAAAATTATAATCTACTATGCCAGGAACAGTTAACTCACTGTATTCAATTTTGCATTACAAATAATAACTCTAAACTGCAGATACTCATACATCAAAGCACAAAAGCACTTACTTATACTGACAAAAAACACATATTGATAGTGAAGCACAAGTTACAAGACACAAGGTATCTTAGTTGTTAGACCTATCTTGTACGCACAGAACAAAAACATTTAGAATATGGCTTTGGTGCATACGCAGAGGTCGACCTGCACCACACCAACAAGGGAACTGCACTGTAAAGATTGCACACTTGTGCTTCTATAAATTTACATGACATTTCATGTCCTGTTAAGCTGATATAGCACTGCTGTAAACGACACTGAAAGATTAAGTACCTTGCCTCCTGGAAATAGAATTATTTGGACATCCACTTAGCCATTCTCTTTTCTAATGAGATAGCTGACAAGAGCTCATCAGGAGGCTTTAGAATTAAATAAAAACAACATTGTGTTTCAGATAAAGGAAACGTGCTTAAGTAATCAGTGATGAAAATAAACAGACCTATTCCCCCATCACATTTCTCTGCTGTTAACAGAGTTGAACACAAACTAACTTACATTAGTTTGATAAGTATTTCGAATATTTGTCCCTCCAGGATTTCATCAATTTGAAATACTAAATCACAACACATCCTACTGAATTCTTGGGATACATAGAGTAAGAACTATCTGCATAATCCTTGAAATTTGAATTAATATCACTATATATGATATCAGCACTTAAAAAAAAAAGCAGAACTAAGTAGGAAAATGAAACTAAACAAAACTAATTATCAATTTGATTTCCTACTAATGGAGTCTGAAGTGCTGCTAGTCCAAGAAAAGCCTTCTGGGTACAATACAAATGACGGAGGAGCATAACGAGGTTAAGAAATCCAATCGCCAGCATTAGCACGCGTGGGGGTAGCAGCACCTCGATCTCACGTCTCAGAGACTCCAAAGAGGCACCAACGGATGCTTGGCAGGACAAGCACTGAAAACCCGAGCAAGCCAGCCACCCTTAGCCCCCACAGACACCCTGTGAGAGGGCATAAATCACAACACCGGTGGCACTGCTAAAATTAAACTGCTCACGCTCCTGCCCTTACTATAGCCATAAGATCACCAAGCATGAATGCACCTTCTGTGAAAAAAAAAAAAAAAAAAGAAAAAGAAAAAAAAAAGGGGTGGGGGAAAGGAGAAGAAAGGCGGGGGGGGGAAGAAAAAAAGAACAAAGATAAAGAAAAAAAATAGCAAAAAAATACCTCCATGTGCCTTTTCGCCTTGCTGCTGCATTATCCTTGATTTAAAACACCTGCAAGGTGCAACACCTCTGTCTTTATCTTGGGCAAGCTGCCTGGCTACAGGACAAAATAATGAAAGCAGAGAAAACAAAAATAAAATAAAAACAACTTAAAAAACACGACAGAAAAGTCAGGAGGAGAAGGGGGGCAGAAAGAAAGCGTTTTAACTTTCTCCCAACTTGCTAGGGCTCATTTTAATCCCTGTTCGCATTCCTTAGAGGAACCTCAAACGCAGTCTGTGTAGAGGAGGGACGGAGGAGAAAGGCGAAGGCTACAGCACCAGCACAGAATTACCGGGAACCCCTCGAAATCTCTTTCTTTGGAAAACAAGCCTCGGAAGGGGGGAAACGGAGGCGAGCAGGGAAGGAGAGTGCGGGCTGCGAGGCCGCCCCTCACCCCGGGCGCGAGGGGCGGCGCCAACGGCCGCGCC